>NC_051431.1:33576071-33599350 GCF_001649575.2 Kryptolebias marmoratus | reverse complement strand
CAAACATAGATAGATAGATAGATAGATAGATAGATAGATAGATAGATAGATAGATAGATAGATAGATAGATAGATAGATAGATAGATAGATAGATAGATAGATAGATAGGACATTTTACAATCTATATATTGTTCACCATCTATTACGTAAACATAAAATATCAAATGCCAACCACCCAAGTCAAACTATTATTTATGCACTGCAGAAACATATGTATTACTTATTGTAAACCACCAAAGGTTGATTCACTAAAAAAAAAGGTCACTGATTGGGCCTCATTTGTGGGTAGAAATTGAAAGTTGTTTCACTATAATTCAATCTGTATCTCCAAAATATTGTTTACTTCAGAGGGGGAAAAAAGTATAATTGAAATAATGTTTGTCAGTGCCTCTGCAAAACAAGCTACTGGATGAATTTAGGTGTTTCCAGCAAGTGAAAAAAAACACATCCTGAGGACTAAAAAGCTAAATGTGTCCGAAAGCAACATTTTTAGTAGAGTATTGCTGCCATCTGGTGGTGAGTAATGCAAACAGACATGCATCAGAGTTAGGAAGTCTCTCACTCTGAATTTTTGTGTTTAAAATGCAAGTTTACTCCCTAATGGTTTTAGAAAATACTGGGTATTTTTTGCCTTCAGGAATGATAAACCCACATTCAAAAAGGGACACTTTAAGCAACATGAGGGAAGACGTGCATTAATGTCACAGTAAAATTGATACAATTACAAAACCATAATAAACATAAATTTTTCATTTTTTTCCCCTTGCAGTTTTGAGTCACCAACTGGTCTCCAGCAGTTGCAGCCAAGTGAAATACTACCTTAAAGACTTCAGCCCAATATTTATGTGTATTCTGTACTGTTTTACACAGTTGAATCAGGCTTACCTTTGACAAAAAATAACAGTAACTTTATTGGCTAGTTTACAAATAAACACATGACTGAAATTATGGTTTTGAAAATAATTAAGTATTTACAACATAAATCCAAAGATACTTGGATTACTTGGATTATTAAAGCCATAGTTCTATCGGGTTGGGAGAGGTGGTGAAGGTTTTGGAACCAGAATGAAGATCAACACAAGGGGCTCAAAGAATAAACTAATTTATTAAATAACTAAAGCAAATGGCTGACGTGGCAGAAAAACAAACTAACAACAAAACATACTGAAGTATACAAAGACATTACTTGAATGTGGCAGACAACCAACAATGAACCAACAGCAATGAAAAGCAAAAAACTAGAGTAGGCTATATGGGCTGGGGCTGATGACGAATTGGACACAGGTGACTAATTTTAAACCAGGAACAGGTGAGGGTGGGTGTGGCAGAATGACAAGGAAAAGTGCTGACTGAGAGAGTGTGAGTGATGGCACAAAAAAACCAAGAGGGCACAGGGAGCAAACTATACATAACGAAATAAAAAAAACACACGGATCGCAAGAAATAAAACAGAACTACAGAAATATGGATAACAATAAACCTAATAAAAAAATATTACTTAAAAAATAATTCAAATTCTTACAAGTTTAGTACATAGCCTACTTGGAATGTTTATTTTTTACATTAAGTGTCAAAATATTAGCAAGGTTTCAGTGTTTAACATACCCCACATTGTACCACACATAAAACTCTTTTTCCCACATTTTGTTGATTCAAACCAGGAATTGGATTTCTGAACAGACCAAGGCGATATGTGGGGTTGAAGCTTAGTGATCCAAGGCAGTGGAGTTCTGCTCCACCCTTCTTTTGGTTTTGCAAAACTTGCTTATCCCTTTCATGCACAGTGGTCATTGCAGTGGACAGCTGTTTAAAAGCCATTTTCTGGTACATGTAAAGGGTTTTATATTATAACTGTGCATGGGCCACTAAAGTGGACATTAGTGGATAATGCAATATACTGGCTGTCCACTGCAAGTGCAACAAAATGTTCTAAAATCCAAGATGGATTTGAGAAAATCCATCTTGGATTTTAAGGGTGAAACCCTTCAAGAATTTTCCCTTGTGCTAATGGGATTAATGGAGAAGGTTAAAGCTTCTGCTCCCACTACAATGGTTAATGCTGCTGTATTGCTGAGGGATCAGTTTGTGGAGCATGTTTTAGATGGTCCACTGTGGCATGCATCGAAACAGTTTGTATGGGAAAAACCTGCAGTTACTTTACTTGATGTCAGGGCTGAAGCTATTAGGTGGGAACGGGAGGGCTCATCCAGTGATAATAGGGCCCGGAGTCTTTCTGTTCCATCAGTTGGATTTCAGTATGCTGTTCATGGCACTACTTTTAAGCAGGTCTGGATCTTGCAGCTTCCAAAAGGGCCTTCTCCTTCAATGCATAGGTGTAGAATTCCTTACAACTGTATCCAAAGTCCTAACAAGTCCAAAAATCCTAACAATAGAGGCTCATTAGGGTCGTTGTTTGCCTGGTTCACAAATGGACCATTTTGTTCACATAAATGAAAGTGTCGATTGGAGTGAAACTGACTGGTTATCATGCTTAATCCTCCATTGTAGGTTTTTGAAAGCTGAAATCTGAGACCTCCTTCTCTGTTCAAAATTGGTTTATCTCATTTGACAACCTTTTGGATAAACACAGGGGCGGGTGTCTGCTATTAAAATGATGGTTCTCCCTAAAAAACATCAACTATATATTCTTTATAATCCTAGTTAAGCCATCCCAGACTTTGTTTAAAAGTTTAGATTTTGTCATGTCAAAATTTTTATGGATATCAAAACTCCCACGGATCAGTTTCAAAACATTACAAAAGGATAAAGATTTAGGAGGATTGGAACTTCCAAATTTTTACAAATATTACCTGGCACATTGATTACATTACATCTAAAAATAGATATGGAAACGTCCTTCAGACAGTTTATGGATAGAAGTTGAACAAACAATATGTAAGGAAATCTGCATCTCAGATATTCCATTTATCAGCCCTTTATTTAAGCAGCATGGCTGTTTTAAAAGCATCAATATCAGTAGAACTTTGACAGCCTGATGGGAATACCTCAAAATGAATAAGTTTTCAATTATCCCATGCAAACGAACACCCATCTGGAACAACCCAGACATCCTGCAAAATAAAAAGGTTCTTCACTTTTCAACATGGGGTAGCAAAAGAATAAATCATTTAGAGGATATATTTGATGGAAGCGATTTTGTGCCTTTTTTGTTCTAGAAGATTCATTTGGCATCGATACACATAAAATATTTGAATATCATCAAATAAAACCTATTATCCAGTCCAAATTTAGGATTAAACAAACAAACAAAAATAAAAACATAGAACTTCCTCCAGTAATAACTAGCCTCCTTAAATTACAACTTCCAAAGTTACTCGCAAAAACCTACCTAAAACTGTTAGAAGTGGATTTGACTATCTCACTTCCTATCAGTAAATGACATGTTGACTTATCTACTGGTACAGATCCTAACTTTTGGAGTAAAATTTGTATAAATGTATAAATAGGAGGCCAGGTAGGAGGGTGTGGGTTATTTCCTGTCTATTCTTTTCTGTATTCTGTCTATTTTGTGTGATTGCAACATTTTTCTTTTTAACCATTTAATTATTTTAACTATTTATTTACTTCCTATGGACTTTTTACATACAGTACATAATACAATTTGGGATATAATGGTTGTATTGATGTTAAGCAAATTGAAATGTTCCAAAAAAATATTCCTACAGCATGTAAAAATAATAATAAAAAATAAATAAATTATGGCAAACTTCTTTTATGGTATGTCTTAAAGGATAAATGTGTCATGATCGGATGACACAGAAAAGAACGCAGAGCGCAGACTCATGGCAAGAGAAATAAACAAATTTATTAAATAAGGAAACACAAAACAAAAGCTGACGTGGCAGCAGAACAAAAAAAGAACAAACTAAAAACTAACATGGACAGGACCGGGACACAAGCAGGACGGAAACAAACAACCAGTAACGAATGACAACGAGAGACATCAAACAAACCTTAGACAATGGACCAGCGAGGTATGGAGAGAAATGACCAGGTTTTAAAGACTGGGGATAACGAGGTGAGTGGGAACAGGTGGAATGATTGCTGAGTAGGGACAGGTGAAGATGGGCGTGTCTGACAGAGAAGTGAATGACTGGGGGGAGAGTGAAAATGAACATGAAACATGAGACAAAACGAAAAGCAAGTACAACCAAATAACACAAAAGAAACAAAACAAAAACCAAAGAACTAAAATCAAAATAAAACAAAAACAAAACCCAGAAAAAAGCCAAATCACCACAAAATGTATTTACATGTACTTGAAATGTTAAAACAGCACAACCGTCCTGCAAAGTTTTTCTTTTCTTTTTGCACATTTATTTCAAGATTCTTCATGTGCTGAGGTTTTATAAGTTTATTTTCAGATCAGGTATGTACTACTGGTTTTGCATTGTCTGCCTAACTTGCCTCCTAAAAAACTTATTTGAATTCCCCCTCACATGCGAAGTGCATCCTTTGATTGTTCACTTGTGTTTGTGTTACACTGTTATGTTTTGTTCTATGATGTGACAATCAACTGTATGTAATGAGTGAAATTAAATTAAAAACATTTTTTTAATAGCTGACTATGTCAAGTATGAATGTAATTTTTATTATTTTTTACCAGCAACACTGTTTTGTCTGCGACATGATCAGTTTTTATATTCTCTCTGTAAAATAAATTAGTCATGTCAAGAGTTGTCCAAAAAAATTAAAGATGATTGTTCAGAATCCTGAAAGGTGATGTATGTCTGATAGAGTAGTGAGTGTTAACACAGTGTTTTAAAGGTTTGGCTTTAAAGAAATAATTGTTTCTATTTTTGAGCTCTAGGAGTCACCAGGGGGTGCTGTTTTTCTGATTTGAAGGGTCGAGTCTTGTTATTAGCAGAAAGAAAAATAAAGTAAAGCCATGAATTTCATTTGCTTGTCTATAAAAAAGTATTTATGTTTTGTGTGCATTATATTGAATAATGTGCTTTCCCTTTTCAATTGCCTTTTTTGTTTCATTTTATGTTGTAAACTGAAAGCATTTCTAAAGTACAGAACTTTGTTTTTTTTTCTCATTATTCTTTTTTTGTTTAATATAACAATTAGTTTTACTGAGTTTCCTGAGAAATCTTGCACAGTACTGGAGAGAGAAAATTCTGTGTTGAATAAATATGTGTTTTGTTTAGATTTTTTCCAGGGGAAGAGACATGCAAAGGGGCTTTTAAAACAAGTAGGGATATTGTTGTTGCCAAGACAACAAAAAAAAAAAGCAACAATATACTGTGCATTTGCAACATCTGGTGGTAATATATCACAATTACAAAATTGGCCCCGCTGACTTAACTAATCTCTTTGTTTAATAAAAGTGAAGCCTTCCTGCTTGATGAAGCAGATAAATATGCAAACAGTATTACAATACAGATTGTAAATTACATATAACGTATTTATGAGAAAACATGAATAATTGTAGTCAACAGAATACAAGTCTCTCTCTCAAACACTATTTTCTATTACATTAAAAATTAAAGGCTTGGCATTTCTTGAAATAATGCTTATCATCCATCATCTTTCATATGGGTACACTTGTCTTTCCAAAACGATCTGTTTCATTGTAAACATTGCACTGTTTCTATGAATGTTTGCGTTCACATGCAAACACATATGTACACTATATCTTTTTCTGTATCATTTGTTGGTTTTTTGTATCGTTGACAATTTGATTAAATGAGAAAAACCTTTTTGGCCTTAGACTGAATAATCTAAAGCAATGTTATTGTTCATCAGCTTTGTCTGTTCACTAAGGTAATACAGCTTACCAAGATTTTGCTGGAGTTAAGCAACTTTCATTTCCAACACAAATGCAGTCTTGTAATTTGTCATTAATGGTATGATTGTCACAATTGGGGTCATACATTAGGTGGGAGAAAGGCCTATGACATTATCGTATTTGAATGGTTGCATGTAGGCTGTCCACATGAGAACACAACAGTGGCGTCTGAAGACTCCTGTGTTCTTGTATTGTTTTCACCTTTGCTTTCAGATTATTGTGGGCCACAGTAATTAATTAAACCGTGTAATGAAACTACTTAGCAGTATTGTATTGAATTTACAGTCTCTCTTCCTAAGACATCAGTTAAAGCAGAGACAGCAGCATGTGCACTCATACATAAAACATCAGAATGAAATACTGCAGGTTAACTTTTGAAATGAGGTAAAAGAAAATTCTACCCCAAAACAAACAGCATCATCAAAATGCTTTGCATGCATGATTTATAAAAATACCGTTCTACATGGCAAAATAGGAAATTGGAGCATCCTTAACATACAAACAGTTAATGGTAGTATCAGACATGTGCAACATGTGGCTTTATTTTACAAATACATGTGAAGTTCATTTTACCAACCTGAACACAGTCTTTACAAAACTAAGCACTAGAAACATTGTTTTTCTCCTTTATTATCACCTGCTGCTAAAGGCAAAGATGGAGAAATAATGTTTTTGCCTGTGCCTGAGTGTGTGGTGATTTGGGGTTTTTCCTGTGTTTTGTTATACTTCTGTTTTAGTTTATTGGTTTGTGTTTTAGTTTCTGTTCTCGTGTTTTTTCACTTCCTCATTCCTCCTCAGTCTATTTCTCCCTCTGCATTCCTGTCACGCCCACTCACACCTGTCAAAGCCTGTTAATCTTGTCACCTGTCTCCACTTACCTGATTATCCTCAGCACTTTAAATACCCGGTCATTTCTTCCACTAGTCGCTGGTTCATTGTTTTTTGTTTGCCGTTAGCTGTTATGCTCCGTACCTTGTCTCCTTGTTGTTCTGCCCACCGTTGTTTGATTTTTTGTTCTTTTAAGTTGCTGCCTCGTCAGCTGTTTGTTTTCATTTTGTTTCTTTAGTTTAATAAATTAGTTTTTTGTCCTTCTAATTATGAGTCTGCGTTCTGGGTTCGCCATCGTCTCCACCGGTCCTGACAGAGTGTTTGTAAGGCTGCATCATCTATTTCTTTGAATCATCAGGTTTTGTTAAAACTTTCATAAAGTAATCATTGGATAAACATTTACAACTGATTTGGAGTCATCCCAGTTTAATTAACATATAACATTAATTAACATATAATTGCAACGTTGTTAAAAAAAACGACTTTCCGACTTGAAATTCCAAGATTCAGACTCATGACTTGACTTGACAGTTGCCTGTCTTGACTTGAGACTTGAGAATAAATACTTACTTGAGACTTACAAAACAATGACTTGGTCCCACCTCTGGTACTTTCTCAGTTCAGTGGGGACTACTGTGTGAAGTAAAAGGATATAATACCTCAATACGTAGGCGGAAGTAGAAGGAGTCCTAAAATCACGTACTCAAGTAAAACTAGAGTTACTCTGTTGAAATTTTCATCAAATGCAAGTAAAGTTACTTGTGTAGAAATCTATGAACGTCAATGTATAAAATTTTACTTTTAGTAAAAGTGAGGAGTGCGTCTCTCCTATGGTGAACAAAGGAAAGGGTTTTTTTGTTTTTTTCCCCTCAAACGAGCTTTCAAATTAAATAAAAGTCTCATAATTTAATATGCAATTACAAAATAAAACATGTCTACACGTGTCATTTACAACAAAGGGAATTAACTGTCATTTCAGTTCAAATCATTCCATGACCTCAACTTGTTTAATAACAAAACATGTTGATCAAACCATAAAGCAGCTGGTAGAAAAACTGTTTAAAGACCTGTCCTGCTCTGAATTCTGATTCACTGTAGTGAGACAGTTCTTGCTTGCAGAGACATAAAATTACATAAACACGACTTTCTAACCATTGCATGTTGTGACTATGTCATACTTTTATTAAAAAGAAGTTCAGGTGTCATGAGGTCCTAATGGCTGGTTAGCTCTGTAGCAGCTGGTAACTAGTTAAACTAACACTGTAACCTGACATGATCATAAATCAAAAACATCATTAACTTTCAAAGTCACATCTGAAAATATGTCAGAGAATCAATAAGTGGACCTGGTCTAATTAAACATACAGCCTGATAAAAAAATAATACTACTGAGGATAGAAATTATTTCTTTGCTTGCTAACTGTAATTCCAGCCACTTTATGTCAGCAGACCTGCTAGATTTATACATCAGCTGATTTTTTACTCTATAACAGAGTTTGAAGTTGTTGTTTTTAAGCGCTCTGGAGGAGCAGGTGATAAGTTAAATCTCTATTACCATGATTACGTAACCAGGCTCAAACTCAATCTTGGTTACCATGGTGATCTAACCAGGCTAAAACTCAGCCTCTGTTACCACCGTGATCTAACCAGGCTCAGAGGAATCCTACTCTGTGAAAACTCAGATATTCAGCTCACCATAGCAGCTAAACTGTTAACCTCACTTTGTAGTCTAGGCCTCTGGTAATCCACTGACCAACATTAGCAGTGTCAGGCACTGATGACTGTTTGGGTACTTTTTGGAATTTCAACAAAATTTGTTTATTGGTTCATGAGATATTTTGCCAACAAACAGACAAAACATTACCGTTCAAGTCTGAATAATATTCCAATGTCTTTGCTGTATATCCCAGTGAGGTAGATCAGTGATTCTATGTCTTGTTCATAAATAGCCTAATATCATCCATGTAGAGGAGGTGATTTATGACTGTTCCACTTTGAAACTGCCATAGCCACTCCTTGCAATGATCTGGTTGGGGAGTTCAGGGCCATGTAGAACAGGAGTGGTATATGCCTTATTTGATGCTGACTTGTGCAATTACCTTTGACTTGGCTTCTAGAGTTACTGGGCGGCAGTGGCTCAGGAGGTAGGGGTTTGTCCTGTAATCGGAGGGTTGCTGGTTCAAGCCCCCGCTCCGGCTGTCTCAGCTGTTGTGTCCTTGGGCAAGACACCTCACCCGCCTTGCCTACTGGTGGTGGTCAGAGGGCTCAGTGGCGCCGGTGTGATGGCAGCCTCACTTCTGTCAGCCCGCCCCAGGGCAGCTGTGGCTACATTGTAGCTTACCACCATCAGTGTGTGGATGAATGGGTGAATGATTGTAGTGTAAAGCGCTTTGGGGTCCTTGCACTAGATAAAGCGCTATATAAGTGCAAGCCATTTTTATCTTCCACATTCCTATTGAGTTTTCAATGAAGGCTCTTAGTGTCCTGTTGATGTTATACAGTTTTAAGCACTCCATGTGTGGGGCATTGAGTCATAGGCTTTCCTGTAGTCAACCAGGCAGTGCACAGGTTTGTCTGTCTGGTCTTACAGTCTTGCGCTACAGTTCTTTTGACTAGTAGCTAGTGCTTGACTCCCTTGGGTTTTGTGCCAATTCCCTTCTGTGCCTCACTCAGGTATTGATCCATGTGCCTATTTATCTTAATTGCTACAGTGCCTGACAGGAACTTCCATGTTGTACAAAGGCAGGTGATTGGTTGGTAGTTGGATGGAATTGCCCCTTTCTAAGGGTCTTTCACAATCCACACTGTCGGCCTTGGGTCAACCACTCTGAGTGGATCCCTTCCTTTAGCAGCTTGGTCATTTGTGCTGCTCGGCATTGATCATTTCTTCATCCAGTAGGTGTGGATCAGGTCAGGCCCTGGTGCAGGCCAGCTTTTCATACCTGAGACTGTCATAGACAGGCCAGAGTGGCTAATTGAGAGCACAGGTAGAACTCCCAGTGAGTTGTCTGGGTTTATGTGCTGCAAAGGGCCAGTGTTAAAAACATTTCCACCCATTTCAATATTTGTTGATGATTAAAACAGAGAAGACTGGGCTGCGCCTTGTACTCACACAACTGACACTCACTGTGTAGCTACTTTGTACCATCTGATCGCTATTGGCCGTCACACGGGGGAGAGGCTGATCTTTTGAGCCTGGTGTTCTGACGAGTTAATGAGCAGTGACTCCAGCCTGCCACAAATATTTAAAAAATAAATAAATAGAGGCGATACCAAAAAGGCAAGAATTAAAATGTGAGAAAAAAAGATGACAATCAAATGTGTCAAACTGAGTTTTTCTTTTTTCTTTTTTTTTTAAATAAAACCTGTTGATTTGAGAACAGATTAATATAAATAAAGCTGACTTAACTTGATCAGAAAAAAATTCCAATTAAGGCTGGTCTTTGCAAAATTATAGTTTATGTGCTGTTGAAGCACCTAAGCCCGAAAAACCTGAAAGTGTACATATTCATGTGCACTGAGAATAAAATTCTCATGTCTCCGGAGAATGATATGATTTCAAACAACTCCAGGTTTCTGCTCAGGAGTTCACGAATGCCTAAATGTTAACCATGGGCTCTTGAAGGTACAAAGAAAAAAATGACACTGTATAAAAGATGGGTGTCATAATGGTGTTTTTTTTTGTTCTTAAAACCCAGAGTTGTGTCACAGAAACAGAAGAGGCAGGCACAGGTAAGTAATAAAATATTTATTTAGATCAGTGGGGAGTTTGCAGGGACAGGATATCAGAGGTGCTGCAACGAGAGGATAAGGGTAAGTATGGGACTTTGGCAAGATTGTTTGTTGCTGAACTTAAGGAAATTGTCTTACTGTGGTTGTCTTGTTCTTAGGCTTGAGAGGGAGGAGGATTCCAGATCCAGTTGTTGACACACATTCCAGGTTGGTGGATGCGGTGGAGAGTGGCCGGAACTTGGGTGAGTTGCGGGTACAACATCAAAGCTTGACAGGGTAGTCATGGTGAAGCAGTGGGCCGGAGCTTGCTTCATGTGATGTCACCAATGACGTTTGAATCACTTCACTGCTTTATTCAGACCGAGTCAGCTGACTGCTTTGAGTTGACAGGCGGAGCTTAGAACATTTGGCGCGATTCAGTGTATTTAAGATGGCTCAAGCCTCGGTTCATGTCCCCGTTCTACATGTCACAAACAACTATCGTTTTTTGATATTTAGAGATTTGGAGAGCTATTTTGTCATGGAGCAACCATCGGGGAAGCGTTCCCAAGTGTAGGAATATTTTGATTTGATGCCACCTAATAAGGTAATGTGCATTCAAAGTGTTTATTAGAAAGCCTATAGCCTATACTATGCAGTAGTGTAATAGTCATGGTATCATGTTATGCGAGAGGTGCAGTTCTTACTGACACCAAATACATTAAAGGTAAGATGAATAACAGGTTGTTGTCTTGGTTTTACAGATGCAGTGTTTGATTTGCCCCCAGCTGCTGACATATAATAATAATAATATTAATAATAATAATACATCATCAATGCTGAGGCATTATAGAGCCAAACATGAGAACACTCATTCTTGTGCCACCAATCAATATAAGCATAACGTGGATATATAGACAGAATTAGAAAGAATGTCAATTAAATGTGTGTTAGTTAAATTGAAGTTACTTTTCTTTATTCATGTTTTTTTTTTTTTTGTTTTAGGATCCAGGAAGCAAGAGCTTGATGAAGCTCTTATGAACTTCATAGTGAAGGACTCCCAGCCTTTCACTGTGGTGGATGATCCTGGATTTAGGGCATTTGTGGCCAGACTGGATTCTACATACACCATTCCAAGTAGGAATACAGTTAAGGCCATGGTAGAGAAGAGGTATATGGAGGAAAAGGAGAAGGCAAAGGCTGAGTTGCTGACCACCGACAGTGTCAGCCTCACAGCAGATATGTGGACATCCATTAACATGGATGCATATCTGGCTGTTACCTGCCATTTTGTTGGTGCTGATGAGCAGCTTTCTACAACTCTGCTGGGAGTCCATCCTTTCCCCAGTAGCCAAACAGCTGAAAACATTGCAGCTGTTGTGCAGGAGCTGAGTTGTAGATGTACACCCAATGGTTACTTTCTGAGAGTTTCATTAAAATCTGACCAGGTTCATGAGATATTTTGCTTACAGACAAACAACGTTGACTCCAGCAGTTAAGACCAAAGTTTTAAAAACATATACTGTGTGATCAGCTGGTGGTTATAGTATGTCCTTACTGGGAATGGTGCTCAGCTACTACCACACCAAATTTTAGCTCAATACATAGCTCTCATGACTCATGGTAGATCATTTTCTGCCATTTTCTATGGCATGCTTCACTTGGCAGCATCTGTTATTTTCTGACATCTTACAAATTACAGCATAATTATCTTCAATAACTGCCTGCTTCATTGTGTTTCAAAGTTCACCAAGTGTGACAATGAATGGAACAATAACCATGAATCTAAAAAATGTTCTAAATTTGGACTGGATACTTAAAGTAGGGTGAGAAATGATTAAAAGTGTCTTTTGATTGACAGGAAGGACACTTGTGATTTTGAAAGAAGATAAATATCCAGTGACTGGAAATTACTACCTGCAGATTAGGCATGGTCCATGAAAATTATTTGCCAAAAAAGCATTGTTTTTGCTTCAGGGTTCATTAAGGTTTAGCACTTCTGAATCAAGTACTAAACTTGATGCCATACAAGACGGTCGGTACGAGAAAAATGCCCGGATGTAATGACACTTAGCAGGAACCAAGTGTATCCATAAAATTACAGAATTATAGCCATTTTTTGTGTTTGCTAAGGTAGCTTAGTTGTGGCTGCCAACTTGAATTGATCAGTTGTAGATGTGCAGCCAGTTATTACTCTCTGAAAACATAACTGAAATTTGTTCACTGGTTCATGAGATATCTTGCTAATGCTACAGAAAAAAATAAACATACACAGACAAGGACAAAAACATTTTTGCTTTGCCTTGGGTGGAGGACAAGAACGGAAAGCAGCAGTTGTGGTAATGTCATATGCTGCACAAAGGGCTGATATGACACATTTTCACTTTGTAATTGAAGATGACTTGGAAAAGATCTGCATGACTCTCCTGAGCTGGGAGGAATGGATGGAAAAACAGAAATGTGAATGCAGGAGGGTGCTGGTGATTGCGGAGTGAGAGCTGCAGTCTGTTATTACACCAGTAAACTGCAGCAGACAGGCTTCTGACAAGTGTGATTGCTGCAGCTGCTACACAAGCACTCACTAAATTACACCTTTAAAGGACATTTAATGGTTTCTTCAGCTCACTTATTCCACATCCATTAAAATTTCTTGTTGTATGCAGAGCCTTTGTGTTTGTCTCTCCCCCTCTCCCTCTGCTTGTCGTTTAGGTGTTGATTGTCAGGTGAGACTAACCTGTGTGCTCCAGTTTTGATTGAATGATGAGGACTTCAAATGGGCCAATCATCTTGCTGGAGTTCTCTATATAGGAACACCTGGCTGGCTGGTAGCTATGGCCAAATAAAGCTTTTATGAAGCACTGAAGCTTGTTTCGAAAAAGGGTTTGTTACTCAAAGCTTTTCAAAACACTGCTCTTTGACGACGTGGTATGACCAAAACTATGAAAAGCTGCTTGATCATGATTGCATTTCGACGTAGTTGAGTTGACAAGTGTTGTTAAATATCATGTGACATTTCTGTCTGATATCAGGCTGTCATCATGCAGCTTTGAACATGGATTTTTGTGGTTGAAATAATAAAAAAGTTTATATTTGATGAATAAACTTCTTTAAACCCATTTGCTTGTGAATTCTTGACATTTGTAGACATACCAGATTTAAAATAAAAATCATGTCTCATTTACAACACGATTGCAGTTTGGAGTTACTACAAATTCCCTGCCTGCATCACTTTACGTAATTAACAAGTTTATGTTTACTCTGCGATCATGTTGTCACTTACATACATAGTGTTTTTCTAAAAGTATTTTTTTCCTGGGGTAGAAGTATTTAAGGACTGCTAAACTAAACACATGAATCATACAAGTATTTTAGCAGGATTAGTTTTTTAGAAGATTAGTTACAAAGTGCAAGGGTAGAGTCTGTTTCTCCAAATTTAAGACAGTATGCCATTTGTAATGATTATTGATGCTTTTTTTAAATAATTCTCTTTCAGAAATGTTTAACCAGATATTAAAATTTAAAAACAGACACCAGTTATATACTGAGTGTGTGTGTATATATACACAAAGTAGTCAAAATGTACATGACTGGTTGGAATCAGTTCAAAGTATACCCACTCGGCAGTTCGCAGGTTTGTTATATTTTGCCCAAATTAACCACTAAAACACATCATGAATACCTCCAACAATTCACTTCCTTCTAAACTTTTGAATCAGGTACCAAAGCAGTGACTTGTGTTTTGTGTTTTTGAAGCTTTGTGACTCTGGCCAAACAAATCAAACTCTGACACAGCAATACATTCAATACATGCACCAGAGCTTCAGTTTCAAACAGCCCATCACTACTGACAATCTAGTCTCTCTTTAACCTCTAATCTAATCTATGTGTGGCTTGCCTTTGTCACAGCACTCTGTGTTTGAGGCACTCTGTGAGGGAAACCTCTGTGAAAAAGGTTTGTGGTATTGTGGACTACGTCAGCTTTGGTAACTTGTGACTTATACCTTATGATTGCAATGTACAGTGACTGCTACTGTCTAAAGTTAAGAGCTCTAGAGGAGGTCAAGTTTTATATTGTCTAAAACACATCTGTCTTCTTTTTTTCCTGTTTTTACTATGCTTTACTGGTCTACCTAAGAAAAAATATTTCAGATGGCTGCAGCTGTTCTAGAACACCGCTGTTCTAGCTCTTGCTTCCTCACAAAGACCAAGAGAGTTGATCACATCAGTCCAGTTCTGAGGTTTTTGCACTGATTTCCTGTTGGTCAGAGAATTTATTTAAAAATCATATTGCTCGTTTACAAAGCACTAAATGGTCTGGGTTTAAATCACATTTCTGATCTTTTGCTGCATTATGAACTATTGACACCTCTTAAGGTCATCTGGTTTAAACCTGCTCTCTGTCCTGAAAGTAAGAGTCAAACATGCAGAAGCTGCATTCAGCTTTTATGGGCCTAATATCTGAAACAAACTACCAGAAAACTGCCGGACCACTCTGACTGTGAGTTCCTTTAAAACAAGGTTTAAGACCATCCTGTTCACTGCTGCCTTTGATGAAAGCATTATCTGATACTGTATTTTATGTTCTTTTCTATTTTAGTCCTATTGGTAATTAGTTTGCTTTTAATTATATGAAATGTTCTTTTTTGTGTCTGCAATGTTAAATTTTTGTCTTTCTATATGTTTTTGTTCTTTTGCACTTTGCCACAATGTTTTAAATTGTTTATGTATAGCACTTTGAGTTGCCCTGTTGTTGAAATGTGCTATACAAATAAAGCTGGCTTGCTTGTGTGGAGATAATATGCTTTGATTTTGCTTTTTAGGAGAATGCCATATGTTCTGAGAAATGTCTCTGTGGGACAATAAAGGGCCTATTCTCTTTCTCTTTCACTATACTTGACTTCAGTCACTTTAATTGTTCTTAGTAGTGTGGGTTGCTACATCAAACAAAATGTTGCAAAGATCATAAAAGATGAAGCAAATTACTGTTTTACAATGCACAGGCTAATGATGTTACCTGCATATTATGCTGTTTTTTGTTAAAGGGCTGCAAATGAGAATGAGGAAAATAGTTTTGGATGCTTCAAAGAGATACAGATAAGGACAAATTTGCTTGTTCATTAAAGAAAGAGAAACGCACAAAGGTCACTGATATAACTTGAAACTGACAAAAGTGTTAAAAGGGAAAAAAGTGGCAAAAAATTCAACAAATGAAAATTAGACATTGCTTTTGAAATTTGGTTCAACGGAATTACTAAAAAAAATGAAACTGGCCTTAACAAAAAGAATTGTACCTACAGAATCCGTCAGTCTGCCTGTTTAAAGGGTAAAAAGTAGTCCCAGGGCTGTTTGGTATCAAGGTGTGTATCACACTGAACATGGAGCACAGAAAGCTGAGGACAGAATTGTCTCAGGAGCTGAGAAAGAAAATTATTGGCATCATGTTAAAGGTAAAGGTTATAAGAGAGGGTTGTCCAAAGTGCAGTCTGTGTGCCATTAGCACTTAGGTGGGATTTGAAATGTGAGCCAAAATAAATTTTCAATTCAATGATTTATAGTAATGCCACACAACCCATTTTTGGCAACTGTTTTTTTTAGAAAAGTCATCCAGGACAATGGAGAAGAGTGAATGCAATCTGCATGTGAATCTAGTTTACATATCATCTCATTTTAAAAATCTGGAACTCCACGCTCTCTGTTTTTTTTTTTAAAAAAAAAAGCTTTTTGGATGGGAAGCAAAACGTCTTCAACTACAACAAGTCAGAAACGATCTTTGCTTCAGTTTGAGATGCAGACAAGGAACAATATAAAACTCAACTCCTCCATCAAAGACCATACAGCAGAAAAAAATACTCCTGAAAGCTCAAAACAAACTGCTTAGTGAGAGAATAAGACAAATCCTTGTATCCTCTTGTACCTCACCATATTTGTTAAAAAGGCCCAGTTGTCACAGCATCAGAAGAGCAAGAAACGTCAAAATAATAAGTTCTTAAAAATACAACAGAGAGCTGTTTCTTCATCACAAACCACCAGGTGAGATTAGGAGGATGACAACACAAACATTCAGAACCATCCATCCAGCAAAGAAAGAAAGACAAGCTATAAAACACCACTATTGGCATCTGCTGACAGAAAGATGCAGTGGTCCTCAATACTTTTGAATTCCAGGACAAAATAAATACATTACTGAGCAACAGCCCCACCTATGGGACCTTGAAGAAGGATCCAACCAGCACCTACAAAAAGAAGACCACAGACTATCTACAAAATCTTGAAAAGGACAAAATAATCAATTAATCATTGTAATTCAGATTGTACACTGCCTAAATGGACTTCCCAAAATACACAAAAAGGAACACCACTCAGATCCATCAGCAGCAGCAGAAATCCACACGAACATCCCCACACCAAGGGGGCAGCAACCCGCAGGCAGCCCACCAATGATGTTGTCAGAGACCCCCAGCCGCCCCTAAAACCCCAGCCCTCGTTGAATCAGTACAGACACCAAGATGGGAGCAAAAAGAGGGAACCATACCTCCCAAGCCCAGCCCAGGCCTCCCCCTTTTCCCCTCTTTATTTCATTATCTTTCTGAGGGCATAAAGTAAAAAAATCCTGAGCCTGAAACTTTTTTTTTTCCTGCCCTCGGTGAAGGCTGACGCTTTTTTTCCTTCTCTCTATTACCTTCCCCATCTGCTCTGCTTTTACTGTGTCCTATAGTCTGTAGTGTCTGATTATTCTTTCTTCTTTTTTTTTTTTTTGGAGCCTTTCTTCGCATATTTTCCAAATTGTAAATTATGGATCTGGTCAGCTCTGGTATCAATGCAATCAATCAAATTTTCTCAACGAGAAGACAGGGCAAAGGAGAGGTCTCTTGCCCCGACAGGACATATGCAGCTGGATACACTATGGATTCCTGGGGGGAGTGGAAGATAATGTGTCTGTCTTTAATGTTGGTCAAAGATGTTGAAGATGTATACATATTTGGATTTTTGTTAACAGGATTTTTGCTGTTTGGACTGGACGGTTACCTGGCGTATCGTGAAATTTGGAAGACACCGACAGCTGTTCGAGCCATTGTAAGGTTGCCTGGCCTGTGTCAAGGGATGTGCCGAGCCGTGAACCCTCAGACTCAGATGCTGTGTGAGTATCCCTCCCTCTTCCAATGTCTCTGTGTTCATTATGTTACTTAAATGTTTCTCTGTGCATATCTCACAGAGATATTTTTTCTCTTCATCCACCCTTATGATTGAAATGTTTTAGCTTTCAGTTAACCTTTTTGGTACTCTTAGTTAGTCTTTTGGTACTTTTAGTTGGCCTTTTGGTTGGCTTTTTGATGCTCTTAGTGGCATTCTGGTGCTTTTAGCTGGCTTTTTAGTACTTTGGATTGAGTGAAATGTTTTAGCATTTAGTTAGCCTTTTGTTCGTTTTAGTTGGTCTTTTGGTGCTTTTATTTGATCCCTTTTTTAGGAGTTTTTATCTTTGTGTTTTTATGATGTTATTTTTATGACTTTTTATTTTTGTGTTGTTATGATGTAAAGCATTGTGTAAAATGCAATGCTCTAGCAAAGGTCTGAACCCAGACTGAGGCTTAATTACAGGTGACGCTTGTCAGGTAAAATCAACCACAGCTGCGGGAGGTGAGTCTCAGGCATAACTGGCAGGGCGGGGAAAGCCCTAAATCCTCACAGTTGCTAAAAAGTGCTATATAAATAAATTTGACTTGACTTGACAAACATATTTTTTGCTCACATACACGATTAGTGAAGGATGCTGGAGTGCTTGCCATCAATGTAGCTCCTGGTAAAGTGCTGGTGTGTTGTAGGACTTGGACAGTAGCTCTGTGGGAGTTGTCCAAATTATGCTGCACAAGAGCCTTCTTGCTGCTGGTGGAATACAGTAACTTTTTGCGGTAAACCGCAGAAAAACAAACTTAAGACACCAACAGTTTGTGGCACCAACTGCTTCCCATCTTGTCCTCTCTCCTCTAGCCATGCCCATCGCCACTTGTTTTTAATTCTGCCTCCAGCAAAAGGGTATTTTTTTCCCAGTGTGACAAACTCCATCTTCTGCACAGTGCATTTGATTTCACAGCAAAACCACAGACACACACTTGCTTGCTTTTGTACGACCCGCCTTACTGTTAGTAATTGGTCAAGACAATGCAAGCTTAAATTCTGATAGGAATTCAATTGGGCTGATTGGATGTAATCCCTCTACATTAACCTAAAGTTAGGTTGAGGCGGACTTTTCTCTAGCCCTCAAGGTGGAAATCCGGCCACTGGCCAGAGCACTTTAAGCCCTGCTTTAATTCAACTTGAACAGAAGTTCTGGTGCAGGTTTAGCTGTCTGCCAGTTACAAGGTGATGTGCTGACTCAAATACAGTAACATGAGTAATTGGAATTTCAACCTGGAGAGACTCACGACAAAGAGAAGCTGCAATTAAATGGTTTTATTTGACATGAATGACATAAGATATTTGGCGCTCGGACCTCGGCGGAAGACGCGAGTGTTGACAATAGCAATGCGCTTCGAGGCAAAGCTCAGGTTGAGCATTAGAGGCGTCTTCCCCGGGCTGGACACTGGTGGTGGAGGTCGAAGAGGGGAAGAAAGCTTGAGGGAGCTGGGAAACTGGAGGTGGAGAAGGGGTGGAGGTGGGTTGAAGTTCGGCCGGTGAACGGATGGGGCCATAATGGAGGTCCTTTTGAACGAAGGCTTGCTCGCTGATTGGATACACTGGAGGCGCAGTCGGATGCTGATGGGCTGAGATGGAGGCGTGGTCTGATGCTGATAGGCTGGAGTGGAGGTGCTCGACGCAGCGATTAGATGCAGGTGAGGCTGAAGCAGGTCTTCCAGTCTGAATTTACGCCTAGGCTTCATTTGCTACTTTTCACCTCTGCCCAAAACTGCTAAAAATGCCCAAGAATGACTCAGAACAAAACACTGGACTATTCTGAAGTGGCCTTCTGAGCCGTGATCTGTCGAAGGAGCTGAAACATCTGGAGAAGGAACCTTCAAACCTGAGACAGATGGATCAGTTTGCTCATGAGGATTGGACCACAATTCCTGTGGACAGATTCAGAAGTCTAAGAGGGTTGCAGATATCACTCGATTACAGTTATTGTTTCAAAAGGTTGTTTACAAGAGGTTAAGAGGACCATCCTTTTTGTCAAGACCAGTTTCAGTAGTTTTTTTTTAATTATTCAACTGAACCAAAGTTTAAAAGCTATGACTGATTCTTATTAGCTGATTTTTAGTAATTTTTATTTTCTATTCATTACTTTTGTCAGCTATTTCAGTGATCATTGTGGGTATTCCCTTTCTTTAATGAAAGACTACAAACACATTTTTCCCCAGCTGTACATTTGCTGTTTTTGTTTCCTAGCTACATTTTTTAAATTGTATTTCTATACTTCCAGTTACATAAAGATGCAAGCTACAGAAATATCACAGTAATGAACAGGATCATTAAGAGGGAGATCATTTTGTGCCTCTCTGATCTCTCACACAGAAGCAGCCATGAGCAAGGTGGCTCTGAGGTTAAAGAAAATGTGTGGAGCTGAGGTCAGAGATCAAACCACAGTAACATAAAATCCTTTAAAAGAAAGAGAGCTGTATTCCAGGTGAAATGGCCTTTTTAATCCACTACTGTATTCTTCATAGCCCTGAAAAACAGGTAAGGCAGTAACTCTGGAGTGAAAACACCAGCAGTGACCCCTGAGTAGATTTGGTACCACTTAAAATGTTGCTGGGAGGCTTGTTGCTCTTCTTTTAGCTGTGTTTTTATCTTGATGGATTTCACAGTTGAAAGTCATGGCACATGGCACATGGTTTTGCCCATGTTTGAGCATATATTCTTTTTCTGTCTGTTACCAAAATATTTCATGAACCACAAGATGGATATTAAGCTTTCAAAAGAAATGACTAATTTTATACATCTACAATTGGTTAACTTTTGGAGTCAACCCCATTAAAGATGGCCACCACAGCTAAGCAACCTTAGCAAACACAAATAATATCATCTGTGGGGCGGACTCCGATTTGTGCGTTACAGAGGAAATATTGGACAATAAATCAATGCACGGGACAACAACCGGAAAGGACATTTTTTAAAACGTATGTCAAAGTGTAACCAACATGAAACTGCCCTGGGACAAACTTATTGGACTTACAACTGATGGAGCACCGGCTATGTGCGGTGAAAAAAGTGGACTAGTGGGAAGAATGCGAGTAAAGATGCAGGAGGAGAACCGTACTGGTGAGTTAACTTGATATCACTGCATTATAGACCAGGAAGCACTATGTGGCAAAGTCCTGAAGATGGACCATGTAAAGCAAACTGTAAACTTTATCCAAAGTAAAGGTTTACAACAATGACAATTTCAGTCTGTTCTATGGGAGATAGATTCAGAGTTTGCCAACTATCCTTATCATACAGAGGTGCATTGGCTAAGTCAGGGAAAAGTTCTCAACAGAGTTTTTGAGCTCTGCAACGAAATCTGTCAGCACATGCACAGTAAAGGAAAAGACTGAATAGTGGAAATGTGAGTTGGTGTTTCTGGTTGACAAAACAGCTCATCTCAATGCCTCAAACCTCCAACTCCAGGGACGTGACCGCATGGTCACTGACATGTATGATGCAGGGAAGGCATTTCAAGTGAAGCTGCTTTTATGGGAGACACAAATTCACCAGTGCAACTTGCCCCACTTTCCCTGTTGCCAAGTAATGCTGAACCAAGTCGGCACAACGGTGTTTCCAAATACGCACTTTGCTGATAAACTGAGTGCACTGTGCACAGAGTTTGCACAGCGCTTTGGTGACTTTGAAGAACAAAAAAAAAAATTTGAGTTGATTCGCAACCCATTTGACGTCAACGTGGAAACTGCACCTGTGGAGATTCAGATGGAGCTGATTGAGCTGCAGTGTAATGGAACACTAAAGGCAAAGTAAGACACTGCAGGGCCTGCAGAGTTTATTCACTCCATTCCCACAGCAATGCCTCAGCTCCGTCTACATGCAGCTCGAATCTTGTGCATGTCTGCTCCTGGTGGAAGGCGGACGTGTTTCTTTTCTCTCTGTTTCTCTGTCTCCTGAACTGTCCAGGGAACTGTCAGCCAATCTGCAGCTCATATGGAGTGAAACCTGTCCCTAAATTAACTAAGCTCCCCATAGACATCAAAACAACAAGTAATGCGTCAAACCAATTCAAATTTGTCTGTGCACAGATCATCACCAATTTTTGTTTTAAGGTTAGATCCAATCTTTCCACAATTTGCAAATCTTCATTTTTAAAGTATATCCCATTATCAGATCTGATTTTTTCTCCCAGGTCAGGAGATAAGACCCAATGAAGAGCTGCTACTACAGCTCTGACCTTTGCCCTCTGAGCTGGTTGCTGTCCTTTGACAACTGTTTCAAATTACTTTCACACATGTTTGTGGAAAGAACCTTCCACCTGAGTGGGTCAGTCCAGTTCTCTGTCGTGTTCACATGCGTAAGGGGGAAGAAGTTGCCCTTTGACCTCCAGAGAAAAGGGACATCCTCTGAAGGAGGGGAGGGGACCTAAGCATTAAAACCAGAGAACATCCTTTGTTTCCTCAGACAATCTTTGGGGCACTTTGCTGACACTTTGAGGTGATGTGTTTTCCCACATTTTATTTGAGGATTGTCTCCCAAATGTGTTTGGTTTTATCTTTGTAATAACCGGTGTTTTCTCTCTGCTTGTGGTAAAATAAATATTTTAATTTAAGGTATTGTCTCCTTCCGGTCTCTTTCCATCAACCAACTTGGGTGAGGTGAAGGAGGAGGAATGCAGGTGAAAATCCTTACCTCAACAATTTGGGGGCTCGTCGCGGGATGGAAGAGACCACAATTTAATCTAACTGACCAATCTGCCTGAGACACTGACGAGAAAACAAGGCGCGTCATAAAAAAGGTAAGCAGAAACCTGTTTGTATTTAAATACACAAATCTCTGCATTAATTGGGTGGTTCACAAAATTTTCTCTCTGAAGTGTCTTAGTAGATTTGTCTGAAAAACTATAGGAGACTTTAAAGAAAAAAAAAAGAAAAAAGAGCAAGAGAGCCAGAAGTCTCTCAGAGGGCCAGAAGTCCAGTGAAATAAGGGCCTGAAGTCCCTTAGAAGGTAAAAGAACTGGCCAGATGTCCAGTGTCTTAGAAGGTAAAAATACTGGCCAGAAGTCCAGTTTTGTCATAGGATGTGGCGGTCCTGTAGTATTTGCTGAGCTTGCAGTACACTCGAGGAATTGATGACCCTCAAAACTACTGCCATTGGGTAAGGGCCAGAAGTCCTTCAAATTCAGGGCCAGAAGTCCCGAATAATAATAATTTTTTAAAAAAAGACACGTCCAGAAGTCCCTTGCAAAAATAAAAATAATAATATAAATAGGACCTGAAGTCCCTTAAGGAGAAGGTAATTTATAAGTATGAAAAAAAAGGCCGGCCCCAAAAGCAGAGAGAAACGAAAATTAATTAATTAATAAAAAGGTAAAATAAACTTCATTATTAAATATATTAAAAGAAGAAATTAAAGATTACTGGGGTATGAAATAAAATTGAGTTCATGTTTTGTACAGTTTTGTGTGACATCCCAGTGTCGACTTTGTGTGTATGGGAGTGAAAGAATGTCATTGTCTTACTTGGTGTGGGGGATGGAGAAAGTGTGTGAGTTTAGATCTGTTTAGTTTAGCTACTATTTTTGACTGTCTTAGCTCATGCTTAGATATGTCTGGTTTTACTTCCGCTGTATAGCGGGCCTTAGGTACTTTTAGATAGTTCGGTACCGTTAGTGTTAGTTTTAGCTTAGTTTAGTTCTGTACATTTAGTCATGCTTAGATCTGTTTAGTTTAGCTTAGCTTATTTAGACAATTAGTTATCATTGTATCTTGTGCCTGTCTGTAATTTTGTT
>NC_051431.1:33568408-33575879 GCF_001649575.2 Kryptolebias marmoratus | reverse complement strand
AAGTGGGGACTGAATGTAAAGAAGTTTAAACAGGATATAAAAAACTGAAGACAGCAAGAAAAAGGAGGAAGTAAAATTAATTCGACATCTTTCACTGCCAGGTCTGGAGCTGAAAAACCGTGCACGGGTGGGGGTCAAGATGACCCCTTATTAAAAGCCCTCCAGCTTAAAATTCCTGACAAAAGAGGCCAGCTCCTAAATGGTAGTGAGAGGTGCCGGAAAAGAAAAAAGAAAATAAATAAAAATTAATTATCAAAAAAAACTAAGGAAGAAACATCTGAATAAGTTGATCCAAATAAACTACAGCCTTTTTAAAATATAAATTATTAGTTTGTGTGCACACATTAAAATTGGGCATTAAATAGCACCAGCAAATTAACAATAAGGTAAATAAATCAGATTAATAAGTTCCTTTTGGATATTGTTTTGTGGTTTTTTGTGTCTGGGTTTGTATTTTGTGTTCTGTTTTGATGTGTTGTTCTGTTACATGTGTTGTGTTAAAATTAGTTGTTTTAAAATTTAAAACCAATTTTGACTTGATTTTTCTCTTCTCCTTCCAAAGAGAAGGAGTCAAACAAACATACAGACACACGCACACACACCCACACACACCTTTACACACACACACACACGCGCACACACACAGATATGTACACACACCCTCCCTTTCTTTTCTCTTTCTCCAGTGTCTAAAAGGCAGCAGCTGCACCCTGAGGGCAGCAAGCAGTTGGGTACTCTTAAAGGCCTTCCATAAAGATAACTTTTTTGTCTCTTTCCTTTTCTTTCTGTCTCACTGTGACCTCAAAATGGAAGCTTTGATTTAGATCTTTGTGAACAAATAGAAACTAGAAGTTTAGATTACAAAAGCAAAAGATTTAACAAAACGTTTATTTACATTTGTCGATAAACTGTGTCAGAGTACATGAACTAATAAAACAATAAATATTCACATATTTACATTAATAACTTATTATAAATTAGTTCACTCTGATTTGAAATGGTGCACAGTACATTCTTAAAACCCCACAATTTAAAAAAACTATTTAAATCCCCGGTGGCTCTGTGGAAACAAAACTCTAACCTCAACCTTGCCTTAACATTACACTTCCACAGAGTCACGACATCAAGTTGAGGTCCAGCCTGCAATTTGTCTCTTCGTGTTAAATAAATAGACATTTTTGCTTCCGCGATTAAATAGTTTAAAAACCGGGATTTAAAACTAGTGGTCTTACTGTAGTGCACACCGTTGATAAAAACGGAATGGGTAAAAACTACGCCAAAAAGGCTAAAAATCGTCATTAAAAATTTTTAAAAACCATTCAAATGTACACAATCCATAAAAACATGAAAAACACTCTCAGACAAATTTCAAAAAGGACACTCATTTAAAACCCAAGGACTGATGACCAATAAAAACCAGTTTGTAGCAATGGCTCCGTGAAGGATCCTCCATTGCAGGTCACCAGTCCGTTTTTTATAGGAGGCTTGTACAATGTCCTCCATTGTGGGACTTGGCCTTTGAATTTGTCGTGCCACACGCTTGTGGCTCTTTCTTTTAGTGTTCTTCTGTTGATGCTCTTCACACACCGTTTATGCAATGCTTTCGGTGCGGCATTGCTAAACTCCATTCCTGAAACCACCGTTTGTAGCAGGGGACCACCATCCTCTTTGAAATCTGGCTCCACGAACACTCCTGGATACGGGTCCCTCGGATCAGGAGAGCACTCTCCGTTTGCGTGTTGCTGCAGGAGTATCCTCTCTGCAGCATTCAGTCTCTCCTTCACCCGCTCCAGATATCGGCGAACCAGTCTGGCGGACCGGACCCCGAGCACCTCGCCGACCTTCTGGACGTCAGAGAGGTCCGGCCCGGCCACCCGCACTAGCCGCCGCAAGGTCACCGTCCCGTCTCTGGTCAAAACTTCGCCAATTCCCAGGACGCCGCTGTCCTCGATGGCCAGCCTTGCCCCGCACACCACCGGCTCTTCTAAAAGCCAATGCAGAGAGTGAAACGTTTCCGCTCTTTTCCATTTAAAAAGAGCGCAGGATTTAAAAACACCCTGATAAAACTGTGGCAAACTTTTCAGTGATCTCGGTTAAAACGCTGACATCCCGTTGATCCTTGATAAAAACAACAACATCGTCAGCGTAGGCAGATAAAACCATATTGTTATTAAAACCAGATAAAACCAGACCGCGAATACTCGAGCGTAATTTCCGGAGGAGGGGTTCCAGGGAGAGTGCGTAGAGCATCCCCGAAAGCGCGCAGCCCTGTCGGACACCTCTACCCACCCTAAAAGGAGCACACAGACTACCATTGATCTTCAGCAGACTCTCAACGCCACTGTACAACACCTGGATCTTGGCGATGAGACCCTCGCTGAACCCAAACCCCCTCATTGTTTTCCAGAGGAAATCGTGTTCAACGTGGTCAAACACCTTTTCTTGATCTAATGAAATCAGGCCGGTTTGTAGACCCAATGAACCAGAGACCTCCAAAACATCCCAAATTAGGTAGATATTATCTACCATGGACCTGCCGGGGACGCAATAGGTCTGATCCCTGTGGATGACCTGCTCCATAGCTTTCCCCAGCCTGGCGGCCAGGGCCTTGGAGAGGATCTTGTAGTCGGTGCAGAGGAGGGACACAGGGCGCCAGTTCTTGATATCCTGCAGGTTCCCCTTCTTGGGTAGCAGGGCGATGACCGCCCTGCAGCAGGACAAGGGGAGCGAACCGGTCTCCAGACTCTCGTTAAAAACGTCCAGCAGGTCTTGACCCAGAAAATCCCAATAGGTCTTAAAGAACTCGACCGTGAGCCCATCAACACCCGGGGACTTCTGGCCCTGCATGCCGAGGAGGGCTGTGTGGAGCTCCTGAAGCCCCAGCGGGTGCTCCAGCTCGCTGTTGGTCTCTTCAGAGACCTGGGGTAGTTCGTGGCAGAACTCCCTGAACAGCTCCTCGTTCTCCTTGTGTTGACTGGTGTACAGTGAACGGTAGAAATCCACAGCCCTCCTCCTGATCTGACCCGGTTCGCTCAGTTGTTGCCCCGCGTCCGACAGCAGAGAGTGGATCTGCTTCCTCTGTCTGTGCTTCATCTCCAAGCTGAAAAAGAAGCTAGAGGGAGCATCCATCTCCGTGATGTTCTGGACCCGGGACCTGACCAACGCGCCTTGGACTTTGCTTTCCAGCAGGTTTGCTAATGTTAGCCTTTTCGATTTGAGAGCTTCAATGTGCTCTCGATTTCCTGTGGATTCACTAAGTCGTTCTAATTCCACTATGTTAATCTCCAGATCTCTGATAGATCCGGCGATGTCACGGGTGACGTTGAGAGTGTCCTGCTGACTCAGCAGTTTTATCTGTACTTTCCCATGGTCCCACCACTGTTTCAGACAAGTAAAATCACCTTTTTGCTGTCTAAAACCAGTCCAAAAAAACCTTAAGATCTCCCTATAACCCTGATCATAAGTCAACGCTGAATTAAAATGCCAGTACGCGCTTCAAGGTAAAATGTTTCTGATAAAAACACTACCTAAAAGCAACGAATGATCTGTAAAAGCCACTGGCAATATCTGGCATGTTTTAAACACATTAAAATGATGTTTAAAACAATAAAAATGATCCAGCCGGGCTAAAGAGATACGATTTTCTAAAATGTGGGACCACATGTACTGCCTGGAGCCTGCGTGCATCCTTCTCCATACATCCACCAGGCCATGAGACGAGACCAGCTGCCGCAGAACGTGTTGGGCCACTGGATGCGGCTCTGCATGGTTACGGTCTAAAAACTCATTTTCCGTACAATTAAAATCCCCTCCTATAAAAACATAATCTTCCGACCCACAATCGCCCAACCTCTCCCCAATTTTGTCAAAAAAATGCTTCTTCTCTGCACTGGTGATAGGAGCATAAATATTAATAAAAACTATACTAAAAGAGTCGAACTTTGCTTTCACTAAAAGGCACCTCCCCTGGATGACGTGTTCAACTTGCGTCGTGTTTGGGGTGAAAGCTCTTGAAAATAAAAAGCCCACCCCTGCACTCTTGGAGGTGCCGTGACTTAAAATCACCTCCCCCCTCCACTCTCTGCCCCAGTCTGTCTCTGTTAGATGATCGCTGTGTGTTTCTTGCATATAAATCACATCTATTTTCTTTCGGTTTAGTGTTTGATAAATTAATGCCCGTTTTTCAGCCTCCCTCGCCCCGTTAAGATTCAATGTTGCTATCTTAAAAGAATCCATAATGGGTAAAAGGCTAAAAACGTAAAACCAAAAGACTATGAAAAATAATAAAACGTCACTGTACATCATTTTAAAATCAGAGCTGCTTTCTAACTTTTTTCATTATTTTCTTTAGTCGGTACACTTCCGCATCAGTGAGACCTGATGCCTCTTTATTACTCACGTGATGTTTTGCAGAGAAATAAAAAACCTTTAGGTTAGGAAAGAAACTTTCCACTTTTAATTCCCTGAACCCTTTAGTTTGTTCTAAAAACGCTTTAAAAGATTCCGCGGGGTATTTAGGTTCTTTGATATTTGATTTCGTTACCGATACTTCACTGGCGTCAGAAACCCAGCTCTCATTGTCGCTGCTATCCGTCACATCCCTCCTCTCTGTAGCCATCTTGCTAACTTGTTTGCTAGCTCTTACGGCAGCCATTACATTTTTCCTTTTGCTTCTTCTCTTTGACGGGGTCGAAGCCTCTGTCTCCATTATCTCATCTGTTTCACTTTTTTCTCCCTCCACCCTAACCGTCATNGTGTCAGCGTGGAGAAACTCCCACCACCGCTAACCACCACCATGGCGTCGTCAGACGCTGGCCAGCCAGGCACGCCTGACGGCCGCACCCAAAACCCAACAAACAAACCCTAAAAACGTGCCAAACTAACTCAAAAACACAACTAAACGATTAACATAAACACCAAGTGACAAACGGTAAGAAAAACATCAAAGATAGAAAAGATACACAAACACTCGCTCTCTCGATCTTCTTCCGCTCTTCCGCAAACACCCTCCTCTCACTCGAAGATTTTTTTTTTTGATTTTTAACAAAATGTTTATTTACAATAATTTCACAATACACTTTTACATAATCAGGTCAATGAAAACTAAATAAAAACAATATTTACACCAGCAGCTTGTTAAAATTTAGTTCTCCCTGATTTGAAACGGCACACAATACATTATTAAAACCCCACAACTGTAAAAAACTATTTAAGTCCCTGGTGGCTCTGTGGAAGCAAAACTCCAGCCTCAGCCTGGCTTTGACGTTGCACTTCCACAGAGCCACGGCATCAAGTTGAGGTCCAGCCTGCATTTTATCCCGTCGAGTTAAATAAATTGCCATTTTGGCCTCTGTGATTAAATAGTTTAAAATGCAGGATTCAAAACTGGTGGATCGACTGTAATGCACACCGTAGATAAAAACAGAATTGGTAAAAACCACGCCAAAAAGGCTAAAAACTTTCATTAAAAAATTAAAAAAAACAGTTAACCGTACACAATCTATAAAAACATGAAAAACACTCTCAGACGAACTGCAAAACGGACATTCATTTAAAACCCCAGGACTGATGACCGACAAAAACGAGTTTGTAGCAATGGCTCCGTGAAGTGTTCTCCACTGAAGGTCACCAGTTCTTTTCTTTATGGGAGGCTTGTACAAAGTCCTCCACTGCGGTTTTTGTCCTCTCAGTTTATCACTCCAGACACTGTTGGGCCTTTTGTGGAGAGTTTTCCCATTTAAGATCTTTGTACAGTGTTTATATATTATTTTTGGTCCAGTTTTACATAAATCCATTCCTGGCACGACACTCTGCAACAGGGGACCACCATCTTCCTCAAATCCCGGATCCAGGACTACATCCGGGAACAGGTCATTCGGGTCAGGCAGGCACTCTTTAGTTGTGCGTAGCTGCAGGAGCCGCCTCTCCTCAGCTGACAGCTGCTCTTTCACCCGGTCCAGGAAGCGCCGTACCAGTCTGGCGGACCGGACCCCAAGCATCAAGCTAACCTCCTGGACGTCAGAGAGGTCCGGTCCAGCCAACCGCACCAGACGCCGCAGGGTCACTGTCCCGGACCTGGACAGCGCCTCAGACAGTCCTGGCACACTGCTGTCGTGGACGTCCAGTCTTGCTCCACACACTAGTGGTTCTTCTGAAAGCCAATGCAGAGAATTATGCGTTTCTGCCCTTTGCCATTTAAAAAGAGCGCAGGATTTAAAAACACCCTGATAAAACTGAGGCAACCCCTTTAACTTTAAAAGACTAAAATCAGTTAAAAACAGAGCAGCATCCAGCCCCAGACAATTAACACGTCTGAGGATACAGCTGGCCACATCCCTCCACACAGGAGAACCTGTCAGGTATTTCTGAATAAACTGCAGCCGGAAAGCTGCAGTTCTGCTGGCCAGGTGGACAAGGCCCTGGCCCCCCTCCTCTCTTGGTAAAAACAAAACAGACTGTGGCACCCAGTGTAGACCAGTCCAGAAAAAATTGACTATCTCTGCCTGTATTTTTACAAGTAGGCCAGATGGTGGGTCTAACACATTCAGTTTGTGCCACAGCTGTGACGCTACCAAGTTGTTTAAAACCAAAACTCTGCCCCGGTATGACATCTGCGAGTGCAGCCACTTCCATTTAGATAACTTGTCTTTAATTTTCTGTTCGACATTTTCCCAGTTCTTGCTTACAATATCTTTACTGCCTAAAAACACACCAAGATATTTAAAACCGTCTTTTTTCCACGTAAGACCCTGAGGGAGAACCGGGAGCCCAGCAGACCACTGACCGACGGCCAGGGCTTCACTCTTTCCCCAGTTCACCCTCGCTGCAGACAGAGCAGAGAACTTTTCTGTGATCTTGGTTAAAACACTGACATCTTGTTGATCCTTTATAAAAACAACAACATCATCAGCGTAGGCAGATAAAACAATATTGTTACTAAAACCTGGTAAAACCAGACCATGAACACTCGAGCGTATTTTCTGGAGGAGGGGTTCCAGGGAGAGTGAGTAGAGCATCCCAGAAAGAGCGCAGCCCTGCCGAACGCCTCTACACACCCTAAAAGGAGCACACAGGCTACCGTTGATCTTCAGCACACTCTCAATGTCACTGTACAGTACCTGGATCTTGGCAATGAGACCCTCGCTGAACCCGAACCCCCTCATGGTTTTCCAGAGGAAGCTGTGTTCAACGCGGTCAAATGCCTTTTCTTGATCTAACGAAATCAAGCCCGTTTGTAAACCCAATGAACCGGAGACTTCCAAAACGTCCCGAATCAGGTAGATGTTATCTACCATGGACCTGCTGGGGACGCAATAGGTCTGATCCCGGTGGATGACCTGCTCCATAGCTTTCCCCAGCCTTGTGGCCAGGGCCTTGGAGAGGATCTTATAGTCGGTGCAGAGGAGGGACACAGGGTGCCAGTTTTTGATGTCCTGCAGGTTGCCCTTTTTGGGCAGCAGGGTGATGACCG
>NC_051431.1:33561176-33568308 GCF_001649575.2 Kryptolebias marmoratus | reverse complement strand
GTAGGCAGATAAAACCATATTGCTGCTAAAACCAGGTAAAACCAGACCATAAACGCTCGAGCGTAATTTCTGGAAGAGGGGTTCCAGGGAGAGTGCGTAGAGCATCCCTGAGAGCGCGCAGCCCTGTCGAACGCCTCTACACACCCTAAAAGGAGCACACAGGCTACCGTTGATCTTCAGCACACTCTCAATGTCACTGTACAGAACCTGGATCTTGGCAATGAGACCCTCGCTGAACCTAAACCCCCTCATGGTTTTCCAGAGGAAGCCGTGTTCAACGCGGTCAAATGCCTTTTCTTGATCTAATGAAATCAAGCCGGTTTGTAGACCCAATGAACCGGAGACCTCCAAAACGTCCCGAATCAGGTAGATGTTATCTACCATGGACCTGCTGGAGGCACAATAGGTCTGATCCCGGTGGATGACCTGCTCCATAGCTTTCCCCAGCCTAGTGGCCAGGGCCTTGGAGAGGATCTTGTAGTCGGTGCAGAGGAGGGACACAGGGCGCCAGTTCTTGATGTCCTGTAGGTTCCCCTTCTTGGGCAGCAGGGTGATGACCGCCCTGCGGCAGGACAAAGGGAGTGAACCGGTGGACAGACTCTCCGTAAAAACGTCCAGCAGGTCTTGACCCAGAAAATCCCAATAGGTCATTGTAGACGTCGAGCAGGTCTGTGGCCAGAATGTCCCAGTAGGCCTTGTAGAACTCGACCGTGAGCCTGTCAACGCCCGGGGACTTCTGACCCTGCATGCTGAGGAGGGCTGTGTGGAGTTCCTGTAGCCCCAGGGGGGCGCTCCAGTTCGGAGTTAGTCTCCTCATAGACCTGGGGTAGTTCGTCACAGAACTCCCGGAACAGTTCCTCGTTCTCTCTGTATTCACTGTTGAACAGAGAACGGTAAAACTCTTCACTAATTCGTTTTAATTCCACGATGTTTATCTCCAGATCTCTTATAGATCTGATAATGTCACAGGTGACATTCAGAGTGTGCTGTTGACTCAGCAGTTTTATCTGAACTTTTCCGTAGTCCCACCACTGTTTAAGACTGGTAAAATCAGACTTTCTTTGTCTAAAACCGGTCCAAAGATAACTTAAAACCTCCTTAAAACCCTGATCATAAGTCAACGCTGAATTAAAATGCCAGTACGTGCTTCTAGGTAAAATGTTTCTGATAAAAACACTACCTAAAAGCAACGAATGATCTGTAAAAGCCACTGGCAATATCTGGCATGTTTTAAACACATTAAAATGATGTTTAAAACAATAAAAATGATCCAGCCGGGCTAAAGAGATACGATTTTCTAAAATGTGGGACCACATGTACTGCCTGGAGCCTGCGTGCATCCTTCTCCATACATCCACCAGGCCATGAGACGAGACCAGCTGCCGCAGAACGTGTTGGGCCACTGGATGCGGCTCTGCATGGTTACGGTCTAAAAACTCATTTTCCGTACAATTAAAATCCCCTCCTATAAAAACATAATCTTCCGACCCACAATCGCCCAACCTCTCCCCAATTTTGTCAAAAAAATGCTTCTTCTCTGCACTGGTGATAGGAGCATAAATATTAATAAAAACTATACTAAAAGAGTCGAACTTTGCTTTCACTAAAAGGCACCTCCCCTGGATGACGTGTTCAACTTGCGTCGTGTTTGGGGTGAAAGCTCTTGAAAATAAAAAGCCCACCCCTGCACTCTTGGAGGTGCCGTGACTTAAAATCACCTCCCCCCTCCACTCTCTGCCCCAGTCTGTCTCTGTTAGATGATCGCTGTGTGTTTCTTGCATATAAATCACATCTATTTTCTTTCGGTTTAGTGTTTGATAAATTAATGCCCGTTTTTCAGCCTCCCTCGCCCCGTTAAGATTCAATGTTGCTATCTTAAAAGAATCCATAATGGGTAAAAGGCTAAAAACGTAAAACCAAAAGACTATGAAAAATAATAAAACGTCACTGTACATCATTTTAAAATCAGAGCTGCTTTCTAACTTTTTTCATTATTTTCTTTAGTCGGTACACTTCCGCATCAGTGAGACCTGATGCCTCTTTATTACTCACGTGATGTTTTGCAGAGAAATAAAAAACCTTTAGGTTAGGAAAGAAACTTTCCACTTTTAATTCCCTGAACCCTTTAGTTTGTTCTAAAAACGCTTTAAAAGATTCCGCGGGGTATTTAGGTTCTTTGATATTTGATTTCGTTACCGATACTTCACTGGCGTCAGAAACCCAGCTCTCATTGTCGCTGCTATCCGTCACATCCCTCCTCTCTGTAGCCATCTTGCTAACTTGTTTGCTAGCTCTTACGGCAGCCATTACATTTTTCCTTTTGCTTCTTCTCTTTGACGGGGTCGAAGCCTCTGTCTCCATTATCTCATCTGTTTCACTTTTTTCTCCCTCCACCCTAACCGTCATAGCCTCCACCACCCTGTCCTGTCCCTCTGTCTGTCCATCCACCTGCACCTCTCCCTTTTCTCCCTGATCTCCACACCCAGTGTGTTCCTCATCACCTCTTTCCCTCTCCTGCTCTCCCTGCACCCTTTCTCTCTCCACCACTCCACCTTCACCCTTATCACCAGTCACCCCACCACCATTCACCCCGTCACCACCATCATTCACACCATCACCAACCAACACCATACCTCCATCCTTACCCACACATTCACTCGTGTCCACACTTTCCACCATCGATACCTCACTGGTATCTTCCTCCTNGTTGGGACACATTATTACAATGTGCCCCTCCTGACCGCAGCCAAAGCACTTCATGTTAGAGGACGTAGCAAACAAGATGTAATCAAAATCATCTACTCTAACATAAAATCGAAGGTTGAGTTTCTCATCCCTCCGATTTAATATCATAAACAGTTGTCTCCTGTGGGAGACAACATGTTTTATTAGCTGTAATTTGCACCCAGAGGGTACTTTTTTCACCGGTGAAACCACCTTACTATGTCGGGACAGCTCTTTGATCAAAAACTCGTCACTTATGAACGGAGGTACATTTGATAAAGTTACCTTAGTTGAAGGCAATGTTAGCGGCGTCACCTGTAAAAACAAGCCGTTCACAGAAACGCCCACCTCCACCAAACGTTTGGCCTGCTCGACCTTCTCAACAAATAGAACGATAGCTCCGTTCATGCGAGCTGCCGATCTAATAGACCCATGTCCAACCACCTCCCTGACAGCTAAACAAACTTCCTCCACGCTGCACGGAGAACCAGCGCCCACCTTGACACCGTTCTTCTGTGTCAGCGTGGAGAAAGCCCCACCACCAGACACCATGGCGTCGTCAGACACCATGGCGTCGTCAGACGCCGGCCAGCCAGGCACGCCTGACGGCCACACCCGAACCCAAACAAAAAAAAACTAAAAACGTGACAAAGCTAACACAAAACAAAAACACCTAAACAATTAACATAAACACCCAGTGAAAAAACAGTAAGAAAAAAGCCAAAGATAGTAATTAAACACTCGCACTCTCTCTCGCTCTTCTTCCGCTCTCCACTTACCCTCCTCTCACAAGAAGAAGAAGAAGAAGAAGAAGATTTTTTTTTTTGATTTTTAACAAAAACGTTTATTTACAATGATTTAACAATAAACTGTTACAATATACTCAGGTCAATGAAAACCAAATAAAAACAATAAAATATTTACATTAGCAGCTTGTTAAAATTTAGTTCTCCCTGATCAGAGATAATGCACAGTACATCATTAAAGCCCCATAGCTGTTCAAATGCTCCCATATCCCCAGTGGCTCTGTGGAAGCAAAACTCCAGCCTCAGCCTAGCTTTGATGTTGCACTTCCACAAAGCCACGGCATCAAGATGAGGACCAGCCTGGAGTCTGTCTCTTCGTGATAAATAAATTGCCATTTTGGCTTCAGCAATTAAAAAATTTATAATCTGGCCTTTTGGTTTGTTGGCTTTGTTAAAACGCATTCCATAAATAAATAAAGAACTGGTAAAAACAATGCCAAAACAGCTAAAAACACTCATCAATAAACTAAAAAATGTCATCAGTCTCTTACAATCGATAAAAACATGAAAAACGCTCTCAGACAGACCACAGAAAGGACACTCATTTAAAACCCCTGGACTAAAAACCGATAAAAACAAGTTGGTAGCAATGGCGCCGTGTAAATTCCTCCATTGGAGGTCGCCAGTCCGTTTTTTTATCGGCGGCTTGTAGAGGGTCCTCCACTGAGGGGGTTGTCCTCCCAGGCGGTCTGCCCACACACACACTGGTCTTTTCTGTAGAGTTCTTTCATTTAGAACTTTAACAAGGTTCTTGTACAGTACTTTTGGGCCTGTACTTTGGAGGCTCATCTGTGAGGCGTTGCTGGCTAGCAGGGGACCGCTGTCCTTTTTAAGACTGGTGTTTAGTCTCACATCAGGGACCGGGTCTATCGGGTCCGCCAAGACCTTTTTTTCATAGAGGAGCTGCAGGAGACTCCTCCCCCCAGCCGACATCCTCTCTTTCAAACGGTCCAGGAAACGCTGTACAACTCTACTGGACCGGACTCCCAGCAGAGTAGCAATGGCCTGGGTGTCTGAAAGGTCTGGTCCAGCTACCTCCACCAGATGCTTCACGGTCGTCACCCTGGACCTGCACAACGCCTCTGACAGTCCTGGTATGGCGCCGCGACACACGTCCAGTCTGGACCCACAGACCAAAGGCTCTTCCAAAAACCAATGCAGAGAATCATACGTTTTTGCTCTTTCTAATTTAAAAAGAGCGCAGGATTTAAAAACACCCTGGTAAAACTGAGGCAACCCCTTTAACTTTAAAAGACTAAAATCAGTTAAAAACAGAGCAGCATCCAGCCCCAGACAATTAACACGTCTGAGGATACAGCTGGCCACATCCCTCCACACAGGAGAACCTGTCAGGTATTTCTGAATAAACTGCAGCCGGAAAGCTGCAGTTCTGCTGGCCAGGTGGACAAGGCCCTGGCCCCCCTCCTCTCTTGGTAAAAACAAAACAGACTGTGGCACCCAGTGTAGACCAGTCCAGAAAAAATTGACTATCTCTGCCTGTATTTTTACAAGTAGGCCAGATGGTGGGTCTAACACATTCAGTTTGTGCCACAGCTGTGACGCTACCAAGTTGTTTAAAACCAAAACTCTGCCCCGGTATGACATCTGCGAGTGCAGCCACTTCCATTTAGATAACTTGTCTTTAATTTTCTGTTCGACATTTTCCCAGTTCTTGCTTACAATATCTTTACTGCCTAAAAACACACCAAGATATTTAAAACCGTCTTTTTTCCACGTAAGACCCTGAGGGAGAACCGGGAGCCCAGCAGACCACTGACCGACGGCCAGGGCTTCACTCTTTCCCCAGTTCACCCTCGCTGCAGACAGAGCAGAGAACTTTTCTGTGATCTTGGTTAAAACACTGACATCTTGTTGATCCTTTATAAAAACAACAACATCATCAGCGTAGGCAGATAAAACAATATTGTTACTAAAACCAGGTAAAACCAGACCATGAACACTGGAGCGTATTTTCTGGAGGAGGGGTTCCAGGGAGAGTGAGTAGAGCATCCCAGAGAGAGCGCAGCCCTGCCGAACGCCTCTACACACCCTAAAAGGAGCACACAGGCTACCGTTGATCTTCAGCACACTCTCAATATCACTGTACAGCACCTGGATCTTGGCAATGAGACCCTCGCCGAACCCGAACCCCTTCATGGTTTTCCAGAGGAAGTCGTGCTCAACGCGGTCAAATGCCTTTTCTTGATCTAATGAAATCAAGCCAGCTTGTAAGCCCAATGAACCAGAGACCTCCAAAACGTCCCGAATCAGGTAGATGTTATCTACCATGGACCTGCTGGGGACGCAATAGGTCTGATCCCGGTGGATGACCTGCTCCATAGCTTTCCCCAGCCTTGTGGCCAGGGCCTTGGAGAGGATCTTATAGTCGGTGCAGAGGAGGGACACAGGGCGCCAGTTCTTTATGTCCCGCAGGTTGCCCTTTTTGGGCAGCAGGGTGATGACCGCCCTGCGGCAGGACAAGGGGAGCGAACCGGTGGACAGGCTTTCGTTGTACACCACGAGCATGTCTGGGGCCAGAAGATCCCAGTAGGCCCTGTAGAACTCTACCGTGAGCCCGTCAACGCCCGGGGACCTCTGGCCATGCATGCTGAGGAGGGCTGTGTGGAGCTCCTGAAGCCCCAGGGGGCGCTCCAGCTCGGAGTTGGTCTCCTCGGAGACCTGGGGTAGTTCGTCACAGAACTCCCGAACAGTTCCTCATCTTCTTTATATTCGCTGCAAAACAGAGAACGGTAGAACTCTACCGCCCTCCTCCTGATCTCACCCGGTTCACTCAGTTGCTGCCCTGTGTCCGACAGCAAGGAGTGGATCAGCTTCCTCTGCCCGTGCTTCCTCTCCAAGCTGAAGAAACAGCTAGAGGGAGCATCCATCTCCGTGATGTTCTGGACCCGGGACCTGACCAATGCGCCTTGGACTTTATTCTCCAGCAGGTTTGCTAAAGTTAACCTTTTGGATTTGAGAGCTTCAATATGCTCTCGATTTCCTGTGGATTCACTAAGTTGTTCTAATTCCACGATGTTTATCTCCAGATCTCTGATAGATCTGGTAATGTCACGGGTGACATTGAGAGTGTGCTGTTGACTCAGCAGCCTGATCTGTACTTTTCCATGGTCCCACCACTGTTTAAGACTAGTAAAATCAGATTTTGTCTGTCTAAAACCAGTCCAAAAATAGGCTAAAACCTCCTTAAAACCCCGATCATAAGTTAGTGCCGAGTTAAAATGCCAGTACACGCTTCTAGGTAAAATGTTTCTGATAAAAACACTACCTAAAAGCAACGAATGATCTGTAAAAGCTACCGGTAAGATCTGGCATGTTTTAAACACGTTAAAATTGTGTTTAAAACAATAAAAGCGATCAAGACGGGCTAAAGAGATTCTATTTTCTTTAATGTGGGACCATGTATACTGCCTGGTGCCTGCATACATCCTCCTCCATACATCCACCAGGCCATGAGATGGGACCAGCCGCCGCAGAGCATGTTGGGCCGCTGGATGAGGCTCTGCATGATTACGGTCTAAAAACTCGTTTTCAGTGCAATTAAAATCCCCACCTATAAAAACATAATCCTCAGACCCACAATC
>NC_051431.1:33550380-33561076 GCF_001649575.2 Kryptolebias marmoratus | reverse complement strand
GGAGTAGTTTGCAATTTCGCTCCTGTTTACAGTCTGAGTGCTGGTCGATCCGTGAACCCATCCACGAATTTGACGATAATCCAGGTAACTGGATTATCGTCTGTGGTCCAAACAGCAGAAATCCTGTTATCAAAAACCCAAATATAAAAGGAACCTCCACNATCGGTAGGTACACAGTCTTCCACTCCTGCCAGAAATCCACTATATACCCAGCGAGACATATCCCGAGACTGGACTCTCCTTCACCCAGTCGAGGAAATTGTATCTATTGCGTTGAGAAACCAGCTGGTCAGATCCATATTCCTTAAATTTTTGGAAAATATGTAAAAAGAGGCTTTGAAAAAGGAAAGGCGGGGGGGGCACAAGGAGACAGAGAGAAAAGAAACACGTCCGCCTTCCACCAAGAGCAGAAACTTTGAAAATCTTTGTTGGTGGTGGTGTTTGTGTCAGTGTGTTTGGATAGTAGAGAGTTGCTGTAATTAGCAACCCCCATGTTATCTTGTGTGTTTCAGCTCTCATACATCAGAGAAAGTGAGAGAAATGCTTGGTCTTAGTTGTGGTTTTGTGGAAAATAGATTGTGATTTGTGGAGTGGTCATATCATCCATCACATAGATCAGGAAATGGATAAAAGATAGTAATGAAAATGAGTTAAAATTATTAGAAATACAATACGCAAAGGCACAGTTGCAAGATTAAAAAAGAATCAAACGTCTTAGGGGTGCCCAGAATTTGTAGGCAGCTTTTTGTATCTTAAACCCATGCTTTTAGTCACCATTAACGGCAGAAATCACATGTGTGGTTGATACTGGACCTAAGTACTAACAGTAAATACCCCACTCAAAATTTCATCAAATGCTGCATCTGTTGTGTGCTTCTCTGGAAACACAGAAGAGTGGCTGCTTTCAAGAGATGTTCCATGTGTGGAACAATCTGCATTTTGGACATTCTTTGACTCGTGTCCGATGAACTGATAACACCAGACAACGAGCAGTTGACTTTTCTAGAGCGAACACGCTGCATCAGATGGCACAGAACCTGGGGACTTTGAGTGGCTCCTGTTCAGCTGAGCAACAGGCTGAAATATGGATGAGAATAATACCAAATTTCCCTAACACATCTCCTTGTGAAGTTGGATCCAGCTGAGATGCCTGGATTAGCATCAAATGGCTAACGACCTGCCTTGGACAAGCCTCACTGTACACTGAACTGTGTGGTGATGAGAACTGTGTGATGAACTGTGGGACAGTCTTCAGACACTGAGGAGACTGGAGATTACGCAGTTGTGGAAGACTGGATCTGAAGGAGTGAGAGAGTTGCACTGTGCATGCTTGGTAAGGTATCAGCTTGACATGTGAAGGTCTCATTTGATGGTGAAGTGGAAGTTTGGATCTTATGATCAAATACTGCCAGAGAATGGGTGTCCACACAGAACCATTTGTTATCTTACTTGTATAAATTTAGCTGATACTAAATTTGTGGGGCTTCTAAAATTCAAAATCTGTTTACCTTTGAGAGAAAACAGTTTGCTAATTCTGGTTTGCTGCAAAGCTTTGTTAAATCACGATCCATTCTTAATTATGTCCTTAAACAACTCCTGACATATTTGCTATTACCACAAGGAGTGGTATTACTTTAGAATGACTGTTAGCAGCAACATTCTCTGATGATGTGATGAAAGCTACTGAGATTGAGCTCCAGCATTTGTGTGTGTAACTTTGATAGAACCAGTTGTATTTTCCACAGGCCTAGAACTAACACCACCTCAAATAAGTTTCATGAATGAAAGTGATTGTGAATGGTTTCTTTTCTTATCTGATCTGTTGTTCCTGCTATTTATGTTTTTTTTTTCATCCTTTAGTCAGACAGTCTATCCCAGATTTCCTTCTGAATTTGCATGTGACGTGAATCAAGTCCTGTCACAGGCTGAGGAGGCAGGATGAGCTCAAGAACATCATCAAATGGATACCACAGTACATCCTCTTGTAGAGGCCAAAAGAATCTGTTTTTGGTTATCCCGGCATGGTGCATACATTTGACTTGAACACTGGTTTCATCTATGGAAAGGATTATTCCTGGATACAATGCTTCATCATAAATGAGCACACACCATTCCCCTATTACCTCTGGGTCATCCCAAACAGTTTGTTTCTGCCCCAAAAAAATTCCAGGTCCCTCTCAGTCCTCTCTTGTCAAGCTCTGTACTGAAGAGAAAAAAAACTTTCCTTTTTGCCCATCACTAAAAAAGTGCACAACAGATAGCTTTGGGTGTGTGGTGTGCACATAGTCCAGTGCAGATTTCAAATGTTCCCATATGGTAGCTGGATTCTTATGTTTGGATGGTGAAATGGAGGTAAAGCAGGTTGGTTCTTGGGTTCAACCAACATAAAGACAGTCAAAATATGACAAGGCACAACGTGAGTGGAGTTAGAACGAGCAGACAACGATAAAGTTTTAACCCTTTATTAGGAACCACCAAACTAATAGGAATGCTAGTTCCGGGAGCTACACTCACTTCGTGGAGCGGGGCTTGGCTTGGAGCAGGTAAGACAGCTGCTAGGTGGGAGGAGCAGAGGTATTCAGTGAGGAGCTTAGGCGATAGGGAAAGTCCAGGGTCAGACGAGAGGTCAGAGCCAGTAGGTCAAAGGTAAGCAGCCAAATCCAAAAAGGTACAAACCAGAAGGCAATGTCCAGAGTGGGGAAGCAAGGTCAGTTACCAGTAATCCGAGTCCGTGGAGGTGTCCGGCAAGGAGTAGGCAGGAGACGAGAGTCAAGAGTCAGGCGAGGGGTCGAGATTAACAAGGCAGGCATGGACTTTAAAAAAACGCTGGACATCTACTGGGTGTGAACTGTTCAATAATCTGGCAATGAGTGAGAGTAAGAGGTGAGCTTTAATACTGGCTGGAACTGGTGAAGATGATTGCAATGATTGTCGTGACATGGAGTGGCATGATCGGTGAGGCTGTGGAAAGTTACTGAGGCTGAGAGCTGTAAGCAGGAGGCGTGGCAGGAACAGTGGACTGTGACAAAATATGAGCTAAGATAAACTAAACTAAACTAAACTAAATGTACAGGAAGGCTAAATAAGCTAACATAAACTTGACACGATTTCAGGTGGTGCCAAACGTGAGTACCCAAGAGGTGGACAGAACACGGGAGACAAGTTGAAAAAATAATAAGATTTATTTTGTGCCAGGAAGGTAAGGGGAACAGGATGTTAAAAAGGAGAGCAGAATGATTAGTCCTTTGAGCTGCTAGAGGTTCAGAGACGGAGCTAACTATAGGTGTAGCGTGGAGGCTTACGACAGGTGGTAGGGTGCGAGCTCGGAGGTGCGGTTCCAGGAATCCCAGGTGAGTATTTACAAGGTGCAGGTAAGCAGTTTGCAGGTGGAGATTGTTTGTGGTTTCCAGTTCCCATCTGTGGATATTTACATGAATCTGGTGGTGGTTTGTGGATGACAGGCAGGCCTCAGTGTTGAGCAAGCAGGTAGGCCTCAGAGAAGAAGCATGGAATCTTCGGATCTTCAGCCGGTTAGCCGGATCAGGTAAGTAGTGGCAAGGCTTCCAGGTAAGTAGTTCTCGGGTGGCAAGGTGGTGAGCAGAGACAGGATTACCAAGGCACTCGATGCTTCAGCGAAGAACTGCTCTCGGTGACTGCCTTAAGAACCCTGGAACTGTATGATGAGAACCTGCTGCAGCTGTGAGTAATTAGGAGGCGGGCCCATGAGACAATCTGAGGAAGCAGAAACAGGTAACAATGGCAGATTGCCACATTAATCTTTGTATTTATTGTCAATTTGATCTATTTTGATAAAAAATGGAAGTGCACTTAATTTTCAGTTCTAGAATGAATAATTGTCAAGACTTTTTGATAATTATGAATTTTTTATTAGTTGTTTGATAGCAGTGGAAACTTGTTTAAATGTGAATGCTAAATTATGTATTTCTATGACCTTGTTTACGTCAAGGTTTGTATGTCTTGTATCAGCTCACCTAAGATGGCAAGCTCCCAGATCACTGCGGTATGAGGTAGAAACGGTCAAAAAACATTTTTCCTCTTTGCACCAATTGCCTGTGGATTATTGACTGACAGACTATTAATTTACCTTCCATACAAATGGACCATGGATAAGTGAAAATCTTGGGTGTCATCAAGGTTTTTTTCTGCTTTGCTTATCTTTCCCCTTATTGTTTATATTCATAACTAAGCATTATTGTTATAATATTGAATATCTGCCTATCACATATGCAATATACATTTGGATGCTAATAATAATTTTAATACATGCAAGTTGAACTTACTTTCTGTCTTTTGGTATTTTCATTCACACAGGCTCCATAGCCAAACTTATTTCTGGTTGCCTAATCCCATACTTGTATGTAGTCAGGCACCTAGTGTCGAGTTTGGGGTTTTCTTTGGGTTTTTTGTATTCTGTTTATTGTCTTCATGTTTTCTGTTTGTGTTCGGTTATCTTTGTCTTACTTTAGTTCTGGTTACTTGTGCCTTTGTTTTCTGTCACTATTCACTCCTCCTCAGTTACTCACTTGTCTCCCTGCCACGTCCATCTACACGTGTCCTAGCTTTAGTAATCATTCCACCTGTGCCCACTTCCCTAATTACCTCCTGTGCTTAAAAACCCGGTCATCTCCTCCACTCACAGCTTATTCATTGTGTCTCTGTCCCTGGTTTTTTGTTCAGTGCCCTTCTAAGATGTATCTTGTTGCTCTGTCCTCTCAGTTACTTTTTCACTTTTGATTTTGTTTAGCTTTTGCTGCCACTTCAGCCTTTTTGTTTTGTTTATTGTTTTAAATAAATTAATTAGTTAAAATGAGCCTGGGCTCTGGGTTCGCCTCCATCACCACGGTTCCTGACACCTAGCAGTTTAAGCATTACACTTACAACCTGCACCCCTTGCCAAGGCTAAGCAAGAATGTACCCTCTGAAAATCTTGGAGTCATCTTGGAGAGAAATTAGACAGTTGTCAAAGCTACAGAAAGTTGCATTGAAAAAGGATTCACAGAAACATGGCAACTTGTCCATTCCTGAGGCATTGCCAAACAACATCTCACTCAAGAAGCGAAAGCCAGGAGAATAAACAGGATATTCCAACACCAAGGGAGTCAAGCACTGGCTACTAGTCAACAGAACTGTAGCTCAAGACCAGACACACAAACCTGTGCACTGCCTGGATTGACAACAGGAAAGCCTATGAGTCAATGCCCCATACAGGGATACTGGAGTGCTTGAAACTGTATAACATCAACAGGACACTAAGAGCCTTCATTGAAAACACAGTGGGAATATGGAAGACAACTATAGAGGCCAATTGAAAGCCTTCTTTGTGGCCAATAGAGGCCAATTCAAAGCCAATTGCACAAGTCAACATCAAATGTGGCATATACCAAAGTGATGCTTTGTCCCATGTCCTGTTCTGCATGGGCCTGAAACCCCTCAGCCAGATGACTGCAAAGAGTCGCATGTGTGGCATTCAGGGGTTTGATCATACAATTTTGTTTGTTGCCAACAACGCCACCTGGGGTTATCACCCAGGAATTAACGGTAAAGGACACAGGTTCGGTTTTGCAATAAGCAATAGACAGGTTTCAAGACAATAATAATTTATTATGACAATGTAAAATAAAAATACCTGTATCCAAACAAAAAGAAAATTCACAAAATAAATCCAACTAGGCTTACCGGTGGGTACGACCAGGTCCTGGATGATAGGCTCCAAAACAAAGAAATCAGAACAAACACCCGTGAAGTCACTCACTCTTTGTAATTCCCTCCAGCTATTGATGTTAATCACTGCAGTCACATCAAAAAGGGACGCCACATCCAGGCCCGAGCGCACCACCGGTGGACTAGAAAATAAAAATAAAAAAAGAAAATTTGTTAGAATACCGGCAATAAAAGAGATAAAAGTGTGTGTAAATAAAACCATAAAAGTCCCTGTGCTTGACAGGCACAGCAAAATGAGTAATCCAGTCCAATCCGAGATAAAGCGCGATCAGCCGCTCCTTGTTCTGGTCTCGGAGGGTGGGGGGCGTGTCCCACACGCCGGTCTCTCTTGACCGCTAAATAAGTGGTGACTCAGTCCCGGCAAAGCAGCAGCGTTAAGTGTGTGACGATCAATTCAGATTCCTAAATAATAAAAACAGTTTAAAACAACGGAATAAACACAAGATTCGCCACTGAATCCACCTACCGATCAGGCCAAGCTCTCCTCACTTGCACCCAAATGGGAACGTTCACAAATGTCGTCACTCTGACAGGAACCACTCCACCCACGATCAAACGTTGCGGTAAATACGCCCGTACGTTTCTGCTGATAGAAGGCTCTATAACTACAATGTACAAGCAGTTATAAATATACAGGCAGCCAACCTCACCTGTACTCAGCACCCAGACAGCTCAACACGGAAGCGCGGTGCGCGACACGTCAACAGCAAACAACAAGTGTCAGTCTGCAGCTCACCTCGGCTTTTATACTGAGCGCCCTCTGGCGCAATTGGCTCATTTGCAATCACCCTGCCAGCAGGTGCAGCCTCCACCCTCTTCCTGTCACACATGGATACCGGTTCCAAAGTGGAACAGTGTGCCAAAAGTAAGCGAGAGTGAGCGAGTCATTGACTCACTGATCCACTTCACCAGGACATACAGCAAGAACATTGGTATGTCATTCTGACTTGATAAGTGCGGCCGGATGGTGTCCAAAAGGTTATCACAGCTGAAGGGCTTGAACTACCTGAAAGCAACATTGCAGATGTCCAGCTACAATTACCTTGGTATACCACAGACAAAATGGTACCAGGATGAGGCCGCAAGCAAGTCAGACACAAAAAAGAGCCAGCTGAAAGGTAACAAAGTCCAGTCCATCAATGCAGTGGCAGTCATCAAATACCCTGCTGGTATAATAATCTGGCCAAAGGAAGAGATAGAAGCCACTGACATCAAGACACGAAGAATGTCCCCAATGATGATCTGCTAAGTCAGTGGTTCCTAAAGATTTTCTTCTGGACCCCCCTATGGATTACAATGAATCCATCCACACACACACACACACAGAGAGAAGAAGAAGAGTATCCCATCAAAAACCTGTCCATTATGCTTAGTCAGGCACTGTTTTTTTTTTTTTCATTCATCCATACCGCTTCCCGCGACCCCCCTGCAATGGTACTGCACCCTCCCTAGGGGACGCGCCCCACACTTTGGGAACCACTGTGCTAAGTGAATGCGTCAGGCAGAAGAAACCCAATGTGGAAGAGGAGAAAGAGGAACCCTTATGGAAAGACAAGCCCTTGCACAGCATGTGCCACCGGCAGTTTGAGGAAGTGGCTGACATCAACAAATCCTAACAGTAGCTAGAAAGGGCTGGACTGAAGGACAGCACAGAGGCACTAATCATGACAGCACAAGAGCACAAAACCCACAAAATTGGCTTTAACTCATTCAGTTTTACAGATATTTTGTTAAAATTTGCTGGGGTTGCAGCTGAGTCATTCACAACATATATTCTGAGTGCTACACATTGTGCAATATAGAAGCCTCAAACTTTGTCATTAACTCTTGGCATTAATCCAAATGTGATCTCTAAGAAGCTATTAATGCTTTGTCTTTCCACTGATGACATGCTGGTGCTATAAAATCTTAAATACATCCTGTCATTTCAAAAGCACAAAGTTCTAAATCTAAACTTAGAAATGTTCCAGTGATTGGGTTTATGACACTTCTGTACAGAACTTTTTCAAATATGGACATGCTGTGGATATTTAGAGACACTTGTTCTAATTAAAAAGAAAAAACTCTGTGGTAACATAACACCCACACATGGTTGTCATTTCAGTTTCTCTCTTTGAACAAAAATACAGTTGAAAGTGATTTCACTCCCTGACAGAATTAAGTTTTTCTTCCTCTAAGACTGAGTTTATTCAAAAATTGTGTGTGTGCATATGTGTGTGACCATCTTTTCAACACACTATTGGAATTTTTATTTGTGCCAAATTAATTCTTGTCCAATTATTACTTTCAACCACCAGTGAAGGCAGACCATGTTTTTGCCTGTGTATGTCTGTCTATTAGCAAAATATCTCATGAACAACCAGACAGATTGTACTGAAATTTACAGAAATTAATAATTTTAATAATACGATTAATAATTTGATGAACAACTTATTCACTTTTGAATCAACACAATTCAATGTGGCCACAGCCAACTAATCTTAGAAAACACAAAAAATAACTAACGCTCTGCTGGTGTTGCAGATATTGATTTAAAATTTGGTAGTAGCTCAGACTTAGACCAACACAATCTCAAAGCACTAAAATATTGTGCAAGAGCTTTGATAAAAATTTTGCCATCAACTATTTGGAGTCAAGCCTGTCTAACTGTTAGCAAAATATTTCAAGAACAACAGGATAGATATCAATTATATATTATTTCAGTCAGTTTGTCAGATATTGAGCTAAAATTTGGTGTGGTGATAGCTGACAGTCATTCACAATCCATACTTTGAACGTGAGATCTCATGATATCTCATGAGACTGTATATAATGTTATTTTCAAAGTTGACCAAACAGGCCACAAATCCATCATTTCTCAGCATAAGATAATCGTAGTCTGATATGAAAGGCAGCAGATGATATGCACTCCTTCAAGAAATATTATGCCTTTGATTTGTTCCTGTGTTCAGAATATGTTGTTTACATCTCTACATAGTTTATTTGCTCTCCTTTTCTGTTAATATGTTGTCTGTTCCCAACAAAGGACACATGATCAAGTTATTGCTGAATAAAGCGGAGGTGCATAAAATCTCCCCCTTATTAAAGTGAGAAGAAGAGCCTTAAAGACTTGTTGTTCCTCTCGGTGTGAAGGTTGGTGACAAAAGGAGGTGTGTTAAAATTATTTTTAAAGTATATTATATAACTATTTCCCTTCTATTGTATTAATCAGTGTCTTTGTTTTTGTGTTCACACCATTTAATTATTGTGGAGAGGACTGTGTTGCTGTCAGATTTTCTCATTAATTTTCCGTTTTATAAAAACTGTTTTTATAAAGGTATAGGACATGAGCCACTTTGATTGTTTAGTCCTTAGTGTTGTTTTGGAGTCAGAATGAATAATCAACAAAACAGTGGAGCTAAAACCAGACTGGAATTAAAGGCCTAGCATTTATTGAAGCAATGCATATCGCCCACTGTCTTTCATGAGAGTTTAGGTAAAATCATCTTATGTTGACAAATGGCAGAATTCTAAGCATTTTGGTCAAATCTTATGTGATATTGCAAGATCAGTTATTGCTTAGATTATGTGGTGTGAATGACTCTCAGCTGCCACACCAAATTTATTTCTATATATGTAAAATTACTAAGTTATAGCCATTTTTGTGATTGCTCTGGTCAGTTAGTTGTGGTGGCCATCTTTAACTAGATTGACTTAAAAAATGAATGCGTTATAGATGTACATCCAGTGGTTAAATTTATTACAAATCATTTAAATTAGTCTAGTGGACTGTCTATGTAATGAACATTACAGAGGATCTGAAAATTCAACCAGACACAGAGGACGTTTAACAGAATTCCTTTTAATAATTAAATTGGTGGAAATGAGAAATTTTTTGGAAGCACACACAGGTCAATCTGAAAAGGGAGAAAAAGGGTTAGTGGCTGTAAAAGGGTCAGAGGACTTAAACCCAGAAAAGAAGCCACTGACCTCTTCAGGATCGAAGTGAAAGCTTTGAGCCACTTGGTGTTGTCATAATGGATGTTAATATTTTTAAACTTAGAGCCGTGTTCATAGAAACAGAGAAGAAATTAAAAGGTTTATTTCTGTAAAGCCCCTCCGGGGGCTGCCTCCGGGGGCTGCCACCTTATCATGGTGGAGGGGTTTGAGTGTCCCAATGATCCTAGAAGCTATGCTGTCAGGGGCTACATGCCCCTAGTAGGATCACCCAAGGCAGACAGGTCCTAGGTGAGGGGCCAGACAAAGTGCAGCCCAAAGACCCCTTATGATGAGTCACAGAATTGGAAACAGTGTTCCCTTGCCCGGACGCGGGTCACCGGGGCCCCACTCTGGAGCCAGGCCTGGAGGTGGGGCATATTGGCAAGCGCCCGGTGACCAGGCTTTCGCCCATGGAGCCCGGCCGGGCATAGCCCAAAGAGGAGACGTGGGTCCCCCTTCCGATGGGCTCACTACCTATGGGAGGGGCCAAAGGGGTCGGGTGCAATGTGGGATAGGTAGTGGCCGAAGGTGGGGAAGGAGTCTGAGCTGCTGTGAGTTTGAGAGATTCCGGCTGGAAATAGTCAAGCTCACCTCAACGCACGGTTCTGGCTCTGGAACCAGTCTCCTTGACAGGGATTGGACACTCTTTCAGTCTGGAGTTGCCCACGGTGAGAAGCGCAAGCAGGGGTGGGTATACTTGTTGCCCCCTATCTTGGTGCCTATACGTTAGGGCTTACCCCGGTGAACGAGAGGGTTCAGCGTGTGGGGGGACAGGTCCTGACTGTTGTTTGTGTTTATGCGCTGAACAGCAGTTCAGATTGCCCACCCTTTTTGGAGTCCTTGGAAGGGTTACTGGAGAGTGCCCCTCCTAGGGACTCCCTTGTTCTGCTGGGGGACTTCAATGCTCACGTGGGCAATGACAGTGAGACCTGGAGGGGTGTGGCTGGGAGGAACGGCCCCCCTGATCTGAACCCGA
>NC_051431.1:33540782-33549600 GCF_001649575.2 Kryptolebias marmoratus | reverse complement strand
GGGGTGTATGACCTCTCCGCTGATTTGAGGAAGAGTTGTTTCATTTCCACAGGTAGCGTTGATCTCAAAGTTCACCTCCAGCCGTTGAATCTTTATTTCTAAAAACTGAAGTCTTTGTAGAATACTGCTGATGTCCTTGGGGTCGGACGGGGGCATTTTGCCCTAGTTCAACTTGGAGGTGAAGAAAAGTAAGGTAAAAATAAAAACAAAAGTGAGAAAATCTCCCAGTCCTTAGGTTTGGAGTAATCCAGTAATGATGTCGATAATGTAAATATAATTATAAAAATTGTGACTTTAAAAATAATTCACAGGCAAAGTTATCAGTAAGGACGAGAGCGAGCAGGAAAAGCTGTTCCTCCTTCAGGAGTCTAATGCACCAGAGCTGGGCGTGGGACCGCCCGGTATGCTCCACTCACAGTGGTGTAGCAGTGATCCAATGTGTTCTCTGCTCTGGTCGGACATTTAATAAACTGTCTGTATTTGGGTAATTCCTGGCACAGATTGCATTTGTTAAAGTCACCCAGAATTATGACTAAGGAGTCTGGAAAAGTTTGCTCCACGCACGTAATCTGGGTCGTGAGCACACGCTGAGCTTCATTAACATTTGCGTCCGGTGGGATGTAGACGGTGGCAAGGATAAATGAGTTCACTTCATTTATCCTTGCAGCTATGTACATCCTGCCGGACACAAATGTTAATGAAGCTCAGCGTGCACTCACGACCCAGATTACGTGCATGGAGCGAACTTCCAGCACAACACTCTGGAATCCACACAGGTGTGTTTCTTGGTGGTAATCTGGATTCTGGAAGTCCACCAGAGCAAATCCGTCTCCTCTTCCAGTTTGCCCCTATTCAACCAGCACACTATGACAAAGAGATCTCCTTTCCAGAGAATTGGTAGGGAGCAGCTGGTGAGAGTAGTGACGTCACCGGAAGAGTGAAGCTTGTGCCCAACTTTCTGCGGTGCTTGGCTTTTTGCAGATTCTTCCGGAATTAATGCAAAACTTAAAGGGTTAGTCAAAAGACAGGCCATGGTCATACACAGGAAAACAGATTTAAAGTTACTTATCCAGGGGGCTGACAAAACTTGTAGGTTGAGTAACAGAAAAAAAGGTTGAAACATGGTTGAGACTAGGCCTGGGTACCAAACTTCGGTACTTTTATGGTTCCGACCGAAATGCTTCGGTAGTACCGAGTATCAAAATATGCCTCTTCTTCCGGTGCCAAGTTGCGGTGATTGGCTGTAACGTTACACGTGGTTGCTGCACGCAGGAAAAATTCATAGGTAGTTACACCCACATACGGGGGTTCACGTGTGTTTGTGTAAGTAGTTGTGTGTCTTTGAACCACTTAAAAAATGCCACCGAGATCAAAAGTGTGGCTCTATTTCATAAAGATTGATGCCAATGGTGCGTGATGCAATATATGCAAAAAAGACATCTTTGCTAAGGCCGGCAACGCAACTAATTTGATGAAGCACCTGACTGTGCACGGAATCAATTTAAGAGTGGACAGTTGCTCCGTGTTTGACTGCAAGAAGAGCGGACCGCAGCCATTCTCCTCTCAGCATTTAAGTCAGCCTGTGGGCGTTACAGAACCTGAGCGGCTTGATTTAAAATCACCACCGAACTCCACTTTATCCGAGAGCATCGAGCACGGCGCTGTGTCTGGGATAACTGGTAAGTTTACGTTTGTTGATGTTACTGCAACTTAATACGTGTATCGAGTGGTACCAGGATCCAAGTAACGCTAACTTTAAGATATTAGAGTGTAGCTTTATTGAATGGCTATGTAGCTAGCTAAATCAAAAGCTAACTAAAGATAAAGCTTAGCTTGTTCAGTTGTCCATTCGGTTGGCTGGTTAAACAGCTCACCTAATATTCACTGTTATGTTTGTTCTCCTCACAGTAGCCTCTGACCTTGATGTGAGGAGGACAAGGCCAATCAGTGTAAATCCATTCACACTTGCATAAAAAGGAAAAATGACAAAAGAACAACAAGATGAGTGCGACAGGGCAGTCACAAACTTTGTTGTTAAAGGACTGCTACCTTTTTCTACAGAGGAGGCTCCATGGTGGAAGTAAGTAAGCTGTAAAGGATATTGTTGACCAGTTAAGCCTTTATCTCTCAGCCTAGATAATGGTTTTTGAGCAGTAATAACACAAGCATTTTATTGTTGATGTTTTGTGTTCTAATGTCAATTAGGGAGATGATAAGAGCCCTAAACCCCAGATATCAGTCCCCCAGCAGAGACATGCTGTCAAATACACTCCTACCGGCATGGTATGCAGTAGAGAAGGGAAATGTCAAGAGAGAATTGTAAGACGTCAGAGATGTTGCTGTGACTGCAGATGGGTGGACCAGTTTGGCACAAGACTATTACTTGACTGTTTCAGTCCACTTTGTGAGAGAGGGTACCATGAAGGAGAAAATCCTGCATACCAGGGCAGTCTACACATCGCAGACAGGGCATGTAATAGCTGAGTAGATAGGGGATATTCTTGATGAATTCAATATAAAGGAAAAAGTTGTTGCGATCACTGTAGACCAGGGGTCTCCAACCCTGGTCCTCGAGGGCCACCATCCTGCAGGTTTTCCTTGTTTCCCTGCTCCAACACACCTGATTCAGTGGTTAAATCACCTCCTCATGTTCTGAAGAAGCCTGTTAATCACCCATTGATTCAAATCAGGTGTGTCGGAGCAGAGAAACAAGTAAAACATGCAGGACGGTGGCCCTCGAGGACCAGGGTTGGAGACCCCTGCTGTAGACAATGCAGCTAATATGGATGTAGCAGTGAAAAAGTAAGCATTAGAAAAATTGGCTGCTTTGCTCATACTCTAAACATTGCTGCTCAAAAGCTGTACACTATACCTGTCATCTCAAAGTGGGCAGGAAGAATCCGAGCTATGATGGTGTGGTTAAAGCGATGCAGCTTGGCTAAACCTATCCTTAAAGAAAAGCAACATCTTCTTTGTTAGTAGAAATTAAAGTAGACTAAACTTAGTGCAAAATTCTATGGCTAAATCAATTATTGAACTATTACTACAAATGCACAACCAGTTTGACAACCACACACTGTCTCTCTCTAGGTCTTCCAGAACATGCTGTCGTTTTAGATGTGAAGAACAGGTGGAACAGCCTGTTCCTGATGGTGGAGCGATTTCTGGAGCAGTTTCCTGCTATCCAGGTGGCCTCCATGGACCCTCGGTTAAAAAAAATCAATGGAAAAGGACAGGTATTGTAGCTAAGGATGGACATTGATATTACCTTAGTCCTTTATCAATGTGAACTAATTTGATGAGCTGTGGTATAGCTAATACAATAATGTGCATATTATTTTCAGACTGGAGAGAGTTTCTGATGATGATTACAGGAAAACAGAGCAGTTTGTCAGAGTTATGAAGATACTCTATACTTCAACAATCTGCATCTCTGCTGAAAGGAGTCCAACTTTGGGCCATATTCTGCCCATCTTCGGGAAACTCCAGCACTACTTCACAGTTACTGATGAGGACTCAGTTTACACAGACCATCAAGGACAAAATCTGGGGTGATCTCTCAAAACGATACCAAGCATGTAGCATAATCCTGTAGATATCTCAGTAGTTTTCAAAAGGAATAATCGTCTCTACTACATCATGACTACTATGCTATGTTTTTGTCTTGCAGGACGAGAACATCAGGCACAGCCTTAGACCAAAGATTTAAGACGAAAGTGGCCGATGAAGTGTGGATCAGACTAGAAGAGGAGCTGATAAGTAGGACCTTGCAACAGGTATTTATTGTTATTGATATTTTAGTCCTCTTCTCCTATAGATCAGTTTATATGACTTCCATAATCTATTGAATATAGAATAAAAGTGTAATGATCCAGGCCCAGCAAATGGAGCAGGAACTTGAAGGGACAGCTGGTGACTATGACAACAACTAGTCTGATGAAGACTGTAAGGCTAAAGTAGCAACACTGGTAAAATAAAAATACAAAAAGACATCCTGTCACCCCCATTTCATTTTTGGAACAAAATTAAATGGTTAGCATCTATTCTGATTGTCTTTTTCCTTCTTCTTGTTTCCAGAAGAAGCCAAAGCTTTCTGCCCTTGAGGAGCTATTTGCTGATGAGGACATGGCAGTTGAAGTAAGACAAGAGAATAGTTTTAGCACCTCTTAGAAGATTCAGGAAGAGATACAGTGGTACAGAGGTCTGCCATCTACTCTAACCTCAGTGAATCCAGTGACCTGGTGGTGGAATGTGAGGGACACTATGCCAATGCTGTCAAACCTGGCAACCAGGTATCTCTGTGTGCAAGCATCATCCACACCCTCAGATTGTACATTTTCTACTGATGGAGACACCATGAGCTAGGAGCGGGGCTTGTTTGTGTCCTGAGAAAGCAGACATGTTGATTTTTCTGAAGAAAAACTGCTAAGTGAAAAGGTCCTCAGTGTGTAGCAGTGAGCATTAGACACTGACTTGTCACTTGTTTGCAACTGTTCTTTTGTACTAACAGTTATTTATTGTTGGTTGTTGGTTTGTGTTTTGTTTCTGTCTTGTCTCTTGTTTCATTTACTCCTCCTCAGTCTCTCCCTTTCTCCCTGCCACACCCACCTACACCTGTCCCTACTTACCTCATCATCCTCAGTGTTTAAAACCCGGTCACTTCTGTCAATACTCCGCTGGTTCATTGTTGTTTGTTTGTTGCTGATTGTTGTTGTTTCGTTTCTGTCCTGCCCGTTCCCAGTCCTGTCCTGATCTCCTGTGCCTGTTAGAATTTCTGTTCCTGTTTTAGTTTTTGATTTAGTTTGTTTTTTATTCTGTTTGCTGCCACATCGGCTTTTTGTTTTGTCTATTCTTTAGTTTAATAAATTAGTTTCTTTCATTATGAATCTGCGCACTGGATTCGTCTCCGTCATCTCCACCTCACATGACAGGTACAGGTGAAAACGGAAGGTTGTTTTAGTTGTTGCTGCCGCTGCTTCCACACAGACTCTTCTGAGTGGCATTCTCTATTCGCTCAGGCTCTGCGCCCGATGTACCCTGCTTAACTGCGAGCCTCCAGGCCGGGCAGTCGTCTGCTAGACTTTCCCATAAGTTGGGGTTGATAGAGCTCTGCTTCATGTTCTTCTTGCAGATGTCTTTGAATCGCAGTTTTGGGTGCCTTGATGTCCCATGGCCTTTGACCAGTTCACCGTAGAGGAGGTCTTTGGGAATGCAGCCTGCATCCATTCTCCAGACATGACCGAGCCACCGAAGACGTCTCTCACTAAGAGCTGCATGAAAACTGCTCATTTTGGCTCGCTCCAGCACCTCTGTGTTTGGGAACCCTATCCTGCCACTTGATCTGCAGTATGTGCCGCAGGCACCTCATTTGGAAGCTGTTGAGTTTCATTTCGTGTCTCACGTAGGTGGTCCATGTCTCACTGCCATAGAGGAGAGTGCTGAGTACGCAGGCTTGGTATACACGCAGCCTAGTCTTCTTTGTGAGGCTGGAGTTGTTCCACACACGCTGGTTTAGTTTGGCCATGACTGTGGCTGCCTTGGCAATCCTGCTGTTAATCTCCAAGTCGATGTACAACGAGCTGGAGATAATGGACCCAAGGTAGGTGAATTTCGACAACCTCCAGGGTGTATCCATCAATGGCAATGTTGGGAGGAGTCTCTATGCCCTGAGCCATGACGTTGGTCTTTCTCAGGCTGATGGTCAGTCCAAACTCCTTGCACGCGTGGGAGAGGCAGGTGACAAGCTGCTGAAGTCCGTCATTAGTGTGTGATGTCAAGGCTGCTTCTTCAGCGAAAAGCATCTCGCGGATGAGTACCTCTGTGACTTGGTCTTGGCATGTAGATGGCCTACATTGTAGAGCTCGCCATCAGACCTGGTATTGATGAAAACACCCTCCTTGAATGCATATTGGAGCATAGAGAAGAAGATGACGATGGGTGTAGGGGCAAGGACGCAGCCCTACTTTACTCTGCTGCTGACTCGAAAGGCCTCGAAGGTTGCGTCGTTGTAACAGACCGTGCTGTGCGTGTTGTCATGGAAGGACATGACCACTGCAAGCAGGTGTGAGGGGCAGCCGATCTTCTGCAACAAACTGAAGAGACCGCTTCAGCTGACCAAATCAAACGTCTTTGTGAGGTCAATGAAGGCGATGAAGAGTGGCATCTGCTGCTCCCGACACTTCTCCTGCAGCTGGCATAGTGAGAAGATCACGCCCACTGTTGATCGGCCAGCCCTAAAGCCGCACTGGGATTCACTTGTTCAAAGTGATGATGGTGGCATCTTTCATATCCTGGGGGATGTAACCCTGATCCCAGCAGAGACAAAGGAGGTTGTGGAGTGGTTGCAGCAAGACTGGTTTCCCGCTCCTCAGGACCTCTGGAGGGATTTCGTCGCTCCCAGGTGCCTTCCCACAAGCTAAGCAGTCGATGGCTTTGGTCAGCTTATCCTCAGTGGTTGGGGTGTCTAGCTCCTCCATGACTGGCAGGTCTGGAATGGTGTTGAGGGCAGTGTCGGTTACGGTGCTCAACATTGCGTATAACTCGAGGTAATGCTCAGTCAACCGATGCATCTGCTTTTCCTGGTCAGTGATGATCTCACCTGACTTGGACTCGAGGGGGGGTGGTCTTAGTGGGGGTTGGTCCTATTGCCTTTTTGATGCCCTCATATAGCTCTCTAGTATTGCCCGTATCGGCAGCTGCCTGGATGCTGCTACAGAGATTCAGCCAGTAGGTGTTGGCACAGTGGCGGGCTGTCTGTTGGGTGTTGCTACTAGCAGACCATAGGGCTTGTAGTGTGCTGGGGCTGGGCTAGGCCTTATAAGCCAGTAGGGCTTTCCTCTTAGCCTCGGTCATGTGGTGATTTGGGTTTTTTCCTGTGTTTTGTTTTATTTCTGTTTTAGTTTATTGGTTTGTGTTTAGTTTCTGTTTTCTTGTTTTTCACTTTCTCATTCCTCCTCAGTCTATTTCTCCCTCTGCATTCCTGCCACGCCCACTTACACCTGTCAAAGCCTGCTAATCATGTCACCTGTCTCCACTTACCTGATTATCCTCAGCACTTTAAAACCCGGTAATTTCTGTCTATACTCCGCTGGTCCATTGTTGTTGTTTTTGCCTCTGGTCTTGCCGTTTGTTCCTGGTTGTTGTTTTTCCGTCCCGCTTGTCCCCGTCTCCGTTTATGTTAGTTTTAGTTAGTTCTTTATTTTGTTTGCTGCCACGTCAGCTTTTGTTTTGTGTTTCTTTATTTAATAAATTATTGTTTGTTTAATATGAGTCAGCGCTCTGGGTTCGCTTTTGTCACTCCACATCACGACAGGTCACAGGTTCCATTTCTATTTGTTACGCACAGACCGTGATGGCACAAAAGCTCAAGCAGTCTCTGGCTATTCTCATTGATCTTTCTCGTCCCAAAGCTTCCGAGGCAGGTGGGCCAAGCCTCATGGTCAGACGGAGGCGAACCCAGAGAGCAGACTCATACTAGCACTAAAAGAAAACTAATTTATTAATACCAAAAACAAAAACTGACAAGGCAGTGAAAAGAAAAACATGAACTAAATCCAAGTGCGTACACAGAACGGACGGAACAGGACTCTGAGAGCGTAAAACAGAAACACGGAGTGAGGACAAAAGAACAATGATCCGACAGAGTAGTGGAGAAACGGACCGGATTTTAAACACAGAGGAAAATGAGGTAAGTGGGCAGAAGTAAGTGGTCATAATTGCTGGCAGGTGGAGATGGGTGTGGCAAGTAAACAGATGACAAAAACTGGGGAGAGGTAGATGAAAACAAACACAGACACGAGAGACAAAGATAGAAAAACAACAACCAACTAACAAGATAACTGAATAAAATAAACATAAAACTCAAACTGAATATAAAAACCCAAAACCTAACAGTTATTATGTGTTGGACTGTCTCAGGGAAACTCTAAAATTGTCCCTTGGTCTGAGTGAGAGTGTGAATGATTGTTTGTCTCATTTGTCTATATGTGGCCCTGCAATGGACTTGCGACCGGTCCAGGGTGTCCCCCGCCTCTCGAACAGTGACTTCTGGGGATAGGCACCAGCTCCCTGCGACCCGGAATGGAGAAGCAGGTAAAGAAAATGGATGGATGGATGGATGGATGGATGGATGGATGGATGGATGGATGGATGGATGGATGGATGGATGGATGGATGGATGGATGGATGGATCAGGGAAATCTCTACACAGCCTGCATTTTGGGTCCTGCCTGGTATGTTAGACCCCAGCCTCTATTGCTATTGCGCTGAGGGCCTGCTCTTGTGCTGCCATGATTAGTGTCTATGTGATGTCCTTCAGTCCAGCCCTTTCTAGTCACTAGTAGGATTTGTTGATATCAGCTCACGATTTGCAGGGGCTTGTCTTTCCATGAGGGTTCCTCTTTCTCCTCTTCCACATTGGGTTTCTGCTGCCTGAGACATTCACTTAGCGGATCATCATTGGGCGCATTCTTCTTGATGTACTCCAGAACCTTGGTTGTTTCATATTGTATAGTGGCTCTGATGCTCACTAGTCCTCCTCCTCCCTCCTTTCTCTTAGTGTACAGTCTCAGGGTGCTGGACTTAGGGTGAAACCCTCTGTGCATTGTGAGGAACTTTTGTGTCTTGATATCAGTGGCTTCTATCATTGACTGACGACTGTTCTGCTTTAGAACCGGTATCCATAGCCACTCTTTGCAGTCATCTGCTCATGCAGAACAAGAGAACAGATAGATAGATAGATAGATAGATAGATAGATAGATAGATAGATAGATAGATAGATAGATAGATAGATAGATAGATAGATAGATAGATAGATAG
>NC_051431.1:33503037-33540682 GCF_001649575.2 Kryptolebias marmoratus | reverse complement strand
AGATAGATAGATAGATAGATAGATAGATAGATAGATAGATAGATAGATAGATAGATAGATAGATAGATAGATAGATAGATAGATAGATAGATAGATATTTTAATTTTCCATGGAGAAATTGGTCTTGGACATTGTACGCTACACAAAGCTGCATCCACAATGAAGTACACTACAAACAATAAGTCCAGTGAACACCACAATAAAATTAAAAACCATATTGCACATTCCCACATACATTCCAGCAAGTGCATGAACCAACACATCAGACCACAGCAACAGAAGCATGATATCAGTTAGTGTTGAGAGTATGTATTGGTCATCAGCAACTGTGACACCAAATTTTAACTCAGTATCTGTAAAGCTGTCTAAGTTATAGTAATTTTTTTGTTTGCTAAGGACACTTTGCTGCTGTAGCCATCTTCACTGAGGTTTAGCAGCACAATGTTAGCACAGAGGTTATTATTTTTGCCTCACATCAATAAGGTCCTAGGTTTAAACCACAGTTTGGACCTGGGGTCTTTCTGTGTAGAGTTTACATGTTCTACTTGTGTCTGTGTGGGTAATCTCTGGGTACTCTGGTTTCCCACAGTCTAAAAACATGCATGCCTTCAGGCCTAGGCCTCCCTTGAAAAAGAGATGTGTGATCTCAGTGGGTTTTGCCTGGTTAAATAAAGGTTAAATTTTTTTAAAAAAAAGTTAATTGGTTGAAAATGCTCAACAAATGATTATTTTCTGAAAGTTTCATTAAAATCCAGTGTTTTATAAGATATTTTCCAAACACAACAGATAAATAAATACACACATACACACAGACACAGGCAAACCTTTATCACCCTTTATTATCGTTTTCATTTGTGGGTGATAAATATATACATGACTTTGAGGCTAAAAATCTACTTAACTGTGGAAATATTTTAGAAATGGCTCTGAGCAGACTTATCAGAGGGAGCAAATCTAGCTAATGACACAGTAATGACTAGTGCAAAAATTTTATTGCTTTCATATTTAATGAAATAATTAGACAAATTTTATAGGAGTGTGTGACACTGGGAGTTCACTTGTCTGATGACCACATCAATACTAAACTGGGACTGCAAATATGTCTACTGTAGCATAAAGGCATCTCCTACCTTCAGTGTTAACCAGAGATACAGGTGCTTTAAGCTGTTTTCAGCCATTTAGCTTTCATTATAATGGAATGAATGAAATTCAGTTTGTGATGGTCCCTACAATAAAAAATGCATTTTTCTGTGAAACTTGGTTTCCTGGAAACCATGTATCAACATAGCTATGTAGTGGTTCTAATTGCATTAAAGTTCAAGACATAAGATAAGATAAACCTTATTTGTTACCTTCACAATCATACATGGAGTGAAATGTGTTATTGTGTCTGAATCTAAAAATCACCAAAGCAGAACATGGAGTAAAAAAGAAAACAACACACAAGTAATAAAAATTGTTGTTTATTTGATTCTGTTGTTGTTTCTGTGTAGTAAAGCACTTCGGATCGCCTTGCGGCTGAAAAGTGCTTTATAAATAAATTTCACTTCACTTCACAATATTGTTCTATAATGAATTTTTTGTTGTGTCCCAACATGTAGCACTTACTAAATTTTAAAAGGACTTTAATGCATATATACATATGCCATCAAGGCAATTAGGGTTTTGTTGTGGTGATTTGGTTTTTCTATGGGTTTTGTTTATGTTTTATTTTTATTCTTTGGTTTGGGGTTTTGTTTCGATTCTGTTGTATTTTGCTTTTTGTTTTGTCTCATGTTCATGTTGCATTTCACCCTTCCCCAGTCACTCACTTGCCGGTTAACCACGCCCATCTACACCTGTCCCGACTCTGTAATCACTCCACCTGTTCCCACTCACCTCGTTATCCTCAGTACTCAAATNTGGTTCATTGTCTGTGTTAGTCATTGGTTTGCTCGTTGTCTCGCTGCTGTTCTAGGTTCCCTGCTGGTCTTGTCTTGCTCCATGTTTTTTCACACCTTGTTTGTCTATGTTTGTACTTAGTTTCAGTTTTTGCTGCCATGTCAGCCTTTTTGTTTTCATTTTGTTCCTTTAGTTTAATAAATTAGTTTTCGTTCCTCTTATTATGAGTCTGCGTTCTGGGTTCGCCATCGTCTCCACCGTTCCTGACATTTGTATGATTGAAGTATCACATTTTACAAGAGATACACCAATGCTGACAAAGATAAATATTTAACACTAACTGAACTTCAATCCCTGTTTGTTTGGTGTTAATGTGAACAAAAAAAAACACTTTTAGAAATAGAAATAGGCATACCTTCACTAATTGGTGTTGTGTAATAAATATCTAACATATAAAAATACCAACAATCCACAAACTGAAAATATACAAAAGGGTATGAATAAGTAATGTTTTAAGAATAGTTTAACTTCTGACCAGACTGATGAGCTAAAGAGTAGTCTAAGAAGGTACAGTCTCAAAGTGAATTTCTGCTGTCTAAAAAATAACCCGTCTCAAAGATTTAATAGCTGTTCATGCAAATATATATATATTTTTTATAAATCTCTACACCACCATCAATTTGCATTATTTGGTTATTCCAGAAGAAATTATATTCCTGCCAGATGATCATGATAGCTGCTGCTGCTATTTGGGTTTGCAAAAAAAATGTTGAATTCCATGTAAATAACTGTGCTGCAAAAATAATGGATACATAAAGGTGTATAAAAAATACATTTTGCATGAAATACAAAATGTGAGACTAGAGCAATTCATTTTGGTCCTGGTTCTACTCAAACTAGCCATTCATCAGTCAAGTCAGAATTAAGCTCTATTTGCCCAAACTACTTGTTTAACATTCCCACATAACCCCACTTTAAACTCTTCTTTTCAGCTTTTTTGCTGATACACATAGTTGAAGGTGGGGGGCGAGTGAAAAAATTACAGGTTTTACAGGAAAGAAAGAAATGTTCAGATTATATTTGAAGAAAAAAAAAGTTTTTTTTTTTTTTTTGTATTTTTACTTTACCATAACAAACTATGTATGCCTCTCTAAATTCCATGTGTAGATTTGGCTCAACTTGTCATGGATAGGTTACATGTTAAAAATGTTCAGCAGGATGTAAGCTATGTGGGTGGCAGAATAAGCACAACTGACAGGGCATGATTCTGGCAACAGTTGTTGCCAGATGGGCTTGACAGTAGGACAACAATCAATCTGCCAAGGCTGATCATTTACCAGACCCATTTCCTGTCCCTCCAGCAGCTGTCACCATGGAAGGCCTGCAGGAGCCTTGATGTAGATGCAGATTTTTCTTGTTGTTGATATGGCTGTCATAATGAGGTTAGCAAAGAGACTCTGGAGGCTGATACAGAAAGAAAGGTTAAAGGTTTGATTTACAATATTGTTACTATTTACCACAGGGCTTGGTTAGGAATAAGAATGAAGGTCTTGAGGTTTCAGCTCTCGAGGAGAGGGGAACTGACAATGGTTTTCTTGAAAAAGATTTCTAAGATAATTCTGAGCTTATGATTGAATTTTAGTTGTAGGGTCATACAGCAGACTATATCTGCAAATTATCTTACTTCAATACACAAAGTCTTCACCCTCAGAACCTTTTTGCATTAACAGCCCGATGCAAGAGGGAGGGTTTCACCTAAATTAAATCACCAGTATCTGAAAGGACACTCAGATGTCTCTCTTGATATTATCATACCAAGAGTGGTCAATTCATCAGGGTCCCCATTTTCGCTGAACCCCAAGACAGCCATAAACTAATCACCTGTTGTTGACTCTAGGCATGACTTACACCCACCGACTATGCAACAGACGCCCTGGCTCCAAAACGAGATTAGGGTGTCAAATTCTGCTGTGTCTGGATTAAATTTACTCTCTGGGAACCAATCCACCAGCACCTGGTTAAACTCAAACTGATAATGCCAGTCATAATTGTGGCCGACCATGAACTCCGACATCAAGGAGTTCGTCCTGGCTTGTCCTACCTGTGCTCAAAACAAGAGCAGTCACCAACCTCCTGCAGGCCTCCTGCAACCACTACCCATACCCGCACAACCCTGGTCACACATCGCCCTCGACTTTGTCACCGGGTTACCTCCCTCCGAAGGTAACACAATCATACTAACCGTTGTCGACAGGTTCTCCAAAGCAGCACATTTCATACCCCTGGCCAAGCTTCCTACAGCCTTCGAGACAGCCCAGCTACTAGTGAACCATGTATTTCGCTATCATGGTATCCCCCAGGACGTTGTCTCAGACCGGGGTCCACAGTTTTCTTCCCAAGTATGGAAGGCATTCTGCAACGCACTAGGCGCCAAGGTTAGTCTCTCGTCTGGTTATCATCCCCAGTCTAATGACCAATCCGAGAGATGTAATCAGGAGTTGGAATCTACCCTAAGGTGCGTCATAAACAATAACCCAGCCACCTGGTCCAAACACCTTCTATGGGTAGAGTATGCTCACAATAATCACACCTCCTCCGCTACCGGCTACTCACCTTTTGAGGTTTACCTAGGGTATAACCCCCCTCTTTTTTCCAGACAAGAGACAGACAGCCTGGTTCCATCCGTACAAGCCCACCTACAGAGGTGCCGGCGCATCTGGAAGCAAACCGAGAGGGCATTACTTCGTACCACCTGGCAGAACCAGACAATTTAATCAGCTGGCAGGAGGGCGTTGCCGTGTCTGTTTTGGCGTCTGTTCCTACTGTGGCTGCAGCTGCGGCTGCCATGTAGAGATTTGCGTTCCACAATATCATTGAATTCTCTACGACCCTTCACAAACATCTAACCACATCTCTGACTCAGTGGTAAGCATTGTACATTTTCCAGTTACAGCAGCACTTAATTTACTTGAGCTGCTTGCAATGTTTTGATTGCGGTGCTGCTACCGCTATCACAAGACTCCTTTGGGAGAAATTTTGTTTTCTAACTTAAAGTTTAGTTTTACCATTTTAAGTGACGTGTACTTGAATATTGTGCACTTTGATTAATTTGTTGAAATGTACTCTTGCATTCGGCGATTAAGCCTTACTGATTTTGGTTTGTTTGTTGTATTTTTGAATAATTGTTTATAGAGGTGTTAAACGCAAGTAGCAATTTTAAACTTTACTGTGCAGTTATATGAACAAGAATGAAATTAACAAATTTTCCTGTGGGATACTGTTTTGAGAGACCAAAATTAATATGGGTCTTTTTGTTTAGTTAATTAGAAAGAGCATTTTGTGGATGTTTACCGGTAAACTGATTTGTGAATGAATTAATGACATTGAAATGTTTTGATTATTGTTCTGGCCTTTTACAGGTCAGGTTTTTTGGATGTCTCCAAAAAAGGACTTTAAAGATAGCTAGCTGGTAGGATTTTTTCCTTTGGATTATTATCTGGAAGAACTAATAAGAGGACTGCAAAAAATTCTGGAAAGAACTAAAAATAAGAAGAGAATAGATTCTAAACTAAATTTTTGGACTGCATGGAAAATGCTCTGAACAATTATTAGATCCTCATATTTTGTCCATTTAGGACTATATAAACTTTGAATGACTATGGGTGGAGTTTGAGTATATAATTTCGAATGTACACTTATTGTTTTTTTCCTTTCTCTCCTTTCCTGTTAAGAATCAATATATTTCTCACATTTTTCCCCTTCATGCCTTCGCCTGTGGTCATTATTCATTTCATCAGGCTCTAGAAAGAACTAGTCTTCTGCGATCCAGTCAGTTGTGTTATTTTGTAAATTTACTATAAATTAATCCACGTTACAAAAACATAACCCCTGAAAACAGAAAAAACAAAGCACCAAGAAACAAAGCCAAAAATAAACTCAAAAATACTTAAATCCATGACTATACCTTGGTTTCTACAAACATAAAATGAAAATTACCACATTCCTTTAGTACTGGAAAGAAAATACCACATTGCCACCTGTGGGGATTCAAAGATCTTGTTCACATTTTTGGGACAATTTGATCAAATGTGCATTATCTAATCTGTTAAAAATAAGTTTCTGCCCTCCAATCTTCATGTTAAAGTGTGATATTGGGCTTAACTTTTCTATTTTCAGTTGCAAGAATGACCACTGGTTCTTACTTTAAAAATGACAAGATTCACACTTTTCACCATTTAATGTTTCTTCCTTTAAAAAAAAAATATATATATATATATATATATATATATATATATATATATGATATAATGTCACGTGAGAACATTATTAACATTATTTTACTGTGATCTAATGTAGTATGTTACATATGTCTTTAAGTATGTCTTTAAGTAAAACCCAATAAGTATTATAAATTCAGTAATGATACAAAAACATGTACTTATAAACATGTAACATGCTTTCTTCCAGTGCTCATTAACCATGATTCATTGATTTCTAAAGGCTCAACTCCATTTGAGAAGAAGTAATAACTGATCGAGTCTGTTTCTTCCTTTTAATTAGACTTATTTTTGAGGTAAAAAGGTGTATGATCGAATCACGTTTTTTAAATTTTTCTTTTCTCTTTGTCTGAAAGCGTCAGAATTCCCCTCGGAGTATGTGTAATGTCAAATGCTCGCTGAAACGCCTGCCTTCTTTTAAGAACCACGGCTATGATTGTACTATTGATGAACAAGGCCCAACACCCAGCTTTGTTTAAAAGCGAACTTGTGCTCACTCTCCTGCTGTTACCTTCTCTTCCCCTTGCTTCCTGCTACTGTTTTTCACTGTTTTGTTCTTTGACCGTGTCTGTGTTTGTTTTAACCTCATAAGTTCTAAGTGATGATTCTCCTGTTTTTTCGCTTCGCTGCCTTCATCATATTTTCCCCTTCGAGACAAATTTTCCGTCGTTAAGAAGTTTTCCCCAGTTTATTTCGGCAGTCATCACTGACTTTAATTTAGGAAAAGTTAGTGAAGTAAGTGAAATCACTCAGAGCTTCAGTTAAACTTCATTGTGTCGCCTCTGGGAGAACCAAAGACTCCTCAACATCAGCCTCTCCATAAAACCAGCTTCGAACATCCACCTGAGGGGTCATTTACCTGTCTACTGAAGACAAGCAGCTGACTGTCTGGACCACTGGAACCGGCCTAAAGCTTCTGCTCAGTTCCCACTGACCAAAAAGTGTCCTGAAGACAATACCTTCCGGCCACCTTTCATCACATCGAGTCCTAAAAGTTCCTAGCTGGTAGCAAAAACAAAGACTTAGAGATTTTATCCTACCGAGATGATTTTCCTCAACTTTCTGCTGGTGTGCTTCTGATGAAAAAGCTTTTTTGGTCTCTAATTTATTAATGTCTCACTCCAGTTGTCTAAATCCATAGTAATAATCGTCACTTCTATCACATAACATTAACTTTTCAAACCCATTTTGTCTCAAAGTTGGTTTAATCTGACTCTCCTATTCATCTTTTATGCTGATTCAACACCTCATGTCAATATTTTGGTACTAAATTCAAACATTCAGTAATTTTTCATGAACTGCCATAACTTATGATATAATTGGGTTGTTTAATAAAAGTCACATAAACATTGCAAAACTTAATTCAGTGGTGCATGTGTGTTTTGATATAAGCAAGATTTTACTCCAAAGTAAAGAACTCATGGTTTGCGGTAACTTAATTTTTTAGACTAATAAGCAGATAAATCCTAGGTTTATATAAAATTTTCCCTCGGTCCGAGGGTGGTGCCCCGTGTTATGAAAGGCGAAAATGGTGGAAACGTGCCGAGTCACAAACCTGACACAGTGAGACCTCACAGTGAGGAAACTCAGGCCCTATCTGGTAAGGAGGGGGAGAGCAACCCTCCATATCAGGATAACATCACCCAGCCTGCTGTGACCAGGGAGGATGGTCAAGATTTGCTGTTTGTTCAACCCACTGCTACTGCATGTAGAACCATGCCTTGCCAGGCCCTCACATACCCTCACCTAGCTGGGCTGATGAACCCTGCGCTAACCTACCATAACTCTCCAGTAATTGGGCCCCTATCTCCTTTTATGGCCCTTCCGATGCAAGCAGGGATGTGTTCCAGCGAGACTCCCTTTGCCACCTGGAACTGGTCGGGAGGTCAAGAAACCATAAACAATGAGATGCAACAATTGGGTCCAATGAGAGACATGGACTGGAGATAAAGCAGACCTTGAAGGACACAGGGCCTGGGAAAGGAAGAGGGAGTGAAGAAACCAGCATCAATGAGCTATTATATGATTCATGTTTAACTCGTCTCTTTTTTTTTCTTTCTCAAGAACCAAGGATGGGGAGGGTGTTGTAACTTTACCCTGTTATGCATAATCATCAGTAGAAGGCGTGTTTTAAGTCCATTCTTTATTCAAGTTATGAAGAAGGATGTAGCTAAAAGTGGTTTTGCATAATCATGAAGGGATGTTTAATAAAACTCTGTCACAGGAGGAGGGAGGAGGTCTTTTGGGGGCTTATGCCTTGACGTAGTGTTGATTAGAAACCTGATTCACTGATTTTTCTAATTTTTGTCTTTTATGTTTTCCATTTTTAATCATATAACCTGTAACTGGGATATTGCATACTTTTTACACCTTTAATAAAGTTTGGCCGTGAGGCGTATACCTGATCGGTGACTCCTGGGTTCTTTCCTGCGTCCTCGGTAAGTTCCTCAGTGTGTTTTCTGTCTCTCCTGGTTTATTCTTGGTGTGGTGGCACAATAAAGGCACCAGCTGAGCTAAGTTTGGAGTGCTAGAATAGCCCCCCTTCCCGGTTCCAATCTAAAAGCCTCAGAGAGGAGTGACAGAGGGGACATGGGGCTCATCGGGGACGCAGGCTCCGTTTGGCCTGTCACGTCCTCACTGGGTCCTCGGGCCGTCTCTTGGCTAAAGGAGCAGTGAATCACCTTCTGGAGCCGCGTGTCAATCGGTCAAGTTGCATCGTTGTTTTTCTTTTATTTTAAATCCTACTCATCTGGTAGTCTGACAAGTCTGTCACGGTAATTTGAGGCTTGTCGGACGTCTGGGTGGTTAACAGTAGGTGAAAGGTGTGGGCCGCAGACCTCCCAGCAACGGGCTGGATTCACCATGAGCACGAAGCAAGCGAGTAGATTTGACTCAGCAGCAGGTGTTGACTCAAGCTGTCTGGACCCTCGGGCCTTCCCACACCCTCTGTTAAAATCTTATGAACTGTTAACGATTCTTAACATGTCCATCATAATTCATGTACCCTCCTTCATAGTCTTACATGTTTTTTTCTTTTTTTCATTTTCAAAGATGAGGGTCAAGGTTCTAGATGTCCAGGGAGAGGAATGAGAATGATAAGAACGTGGTAGAGAGTGAGCTGACAGAATGGTTAAAGGTGAGTGTTTTCTTGCCATGGGTTTGATCAGCAATGAGATGAATCCGTCCACAGACAGAATCTGATACAAGGCTTACAGTGGAGATGGGACATTTGACACTTTGGTTTCAAAGCCTTTTTCACTCTATTGAAGCAGACTTGTTCAAACACTGTATTGTATTTCAATGATCATCTGATCGATGACATTTGAGGTTTCGTATGTCACAAATTAACTGATTTGAAACTTTGGAGTTATTTAATTTATTATAGAAAATTTTATGAATGCTATATTTGTAGCTCATTCAGAACAAGGTGTTTTGAATAAGACCTATATTTCAGATATATACGTGCAAATATGTAAACTTTTAGGTTATTTCAACAAATAGTTCACTTTACAATTAGTTCAGAAGAATGCTAATTCTGCAAGATTGTCAGAAGTGGTGGGTAATCTGAACTGCTGTTCAGCACATAAGCGCAAACAACAGTCAGGACCCATCCCCCCACACGTAGGCGGAGGGACGCAACCCTCTCATTCACCGGGGTAAACCCCAACATACAGGCACCAAAATGGGGGGCAACAAGTATATCCACTCCTGCTTGGCGCCTCTCACCGGGGACAACTCCAGAGTGAAAGAGTGTCCAACCCCTCTCAAGGAGACTGGTTCCACAGCCAGAGCCGAGCGTTGAGGTGGGCCTGACTATTGCTAGCCGGAATCTCTCAACTCAGGCTCCTTCCCCACCAGAGAGGTGACATTCCACGTCCCAAGAGCCAGCTTCTGTAGCCGAGGATCAGACTGCCAAGGTCCCTACCTTTGGCCACCACACATCCCACCCCTTTGGCCCCTCCCATAGGTGGTGAGCCCATGGGAAAGGGGATCCATGTCACCTCTTCGGACTGTGCCCGGCCCGGCCACCAGGTGCTCGCCAACGTGCCTCACCTCCAGGCCTGACTCCAGAGAGGGGCCCCAGTGACCCGCATCCGGGCGAAGGAACACTGTGTCCAATATTTTTAATCATCATAAGGGGTCTTTGGGCTGCACTTTGTATATGACCGGTGTCAGAGCTTGGTCCGCATTGTTGGCAGTAAGTCGGATTAATTTCCAGTGAGAGTTGGACTCCGCCAAGGTTGCCCTTTGTCATCACTTCTGTTCATAACAATTATGGAATTTCTAAGAACGAGATCAAGAATACAAGCGGCTGAAATGAGTTTCCTCCGCAGGGTGTCTGGGCTCTGCCTTAGAGATAGGGTGAGAAGCTCTGTCATCCAGGAGGGACTCAGAGTAGAGCCGCTGCTCCTCCACGTCGAGAGGAGCCAGTTGAGGTGGCTCGGGCATTTGATTAGGATGCCTCCTGGACGCCTCCCTGGTGAGGTGTTCTGGGCACTCCCAGAGGAAGACCCAGGACACGCTGGAGGGACTATGTTTCTCGGCTGGCCTGGTAACACCTTGGGATTCCCCCAGAGGAGCTGGCCCAAGTGGCTGGGGAGAGGGAAGTCTAGGTCTAGGTCTCCTTGCTTAGGCTGCTACCCTTGTGACCTGACCCCGAATAAGCAGAAGAAGATGGATGGATGGATGGATGGATGGATGGATGGATGGATGGATGGATGGATGGATGGATGGATGGATGGATGGATGGATGGATGGATGGATGGATGGATGGATGGATGGATGGATGGATGGATGGAGTGGTCAGGAAGTATCAGATTAGAATTGAATATTGTTTTATCAACTTGCATCAATTGAAAGGTTCATAACCAGACCCACATTGATCTTTCCTTATCATCACCAGTATCAGTCTTTTTATTAAATCAGAAGATGGAGTGAACAGTACCAACTTTACCTGTGTGGGTGACCCACTGAAGGCTGGTCAGACCTGAGCAGATTACAAAAGGAGGAAGGTTTGGTTTTATGCTATAACTAACTGGGGTCCATTTCAGTATTTTGCCCAAGATAATCTAGTTTGAGGGGATTCCTTCAAGCAGGTTGGCAGCCATCTATGGAGCTAAAATAGTCTCATAATTCACAAAATGCACAGAACAAGAGTCACACTTGTAATTTTGATGCAAACAAATATATCTTGATTTAAAAGCTGCTTCTGGCCTCCGGGCTGCACTGCATTTGTGTCTGAATTTTGAGACTCCCCTGACATCTCAATCCACAAATAAAACTACTTAAAAAAACTTTAAATTACTTTCAGACATAGATGTTGTCTGCCTAGTAGTTGACTATTTCACATTCACACAAACATACCCTGCATCTTTTTTTCTCTGGGCTCCAACTTCCTGGTGAGTTGTTTTTCTCACCTCCTGATAGACAATCATCAGCTGCAATGACCCACAAGCAATTACTGTTTATGTGTGCGTCTGAGTGTGTAGTGGGTGGATTAACGTGTGTGGGTATGTTTGTCCGTGTGTATGTACAAGGCTATCTTCAGCACAAAGCTCCTCATTGTTCAAGTCTAAATGGCATCACAGCAGACAGCAGCATGTAAGAACTTTCTATAGCTCTACTCCACATGACTGCATATTTTTCTTCCCCAATATGGGCTTGCAACATCCACTGTTGAGGGGTTACATTACTGAAATGACTCTCTGTCTTGAAAGGCAGAACAAAGACAACATCCAGAGAGATAAGCCAAAGGCTATTCTAGGCTAATAGCACCATATCAACTTTAGTGCCCCAAAAAAACAACATATTGAAGTAACAAAGGCTATTTAGTAGAAAAAATAGTTCAAAAATGTAAAGAAATATAACATAAAAAGGAGCAGGGATGCCACACAGATTAAAAGAAGTGGGTGTAGCCCCCAAAGTTGTAGGACGGTATGCATGTGTTGTGCACACATCAAATCTTTTTCATCTAATCTGCATAGGCTTTATTCAGACCTGTTATCTGGCTCACTTTCTTTTTGTTCCATGTCTTCTTTGAAAAGCCCCATCTTTCCTTTCCTCTGTCTTTAAGATGTCTTTTTGACTTGTTTATTTTTAAAATAACTAAATGAATTCATGAATTTGTTCTATTTCCAAGTCAACATGAAAATACAAAAATACTGGCACATATCAATCAAGGCATTAGAAAACATAAAAATGATGCATAACACTGTACCTAAAAATATAGTCTCATAACCCACCTCTTTCAATTTGAATGGTGACTTTCCAAATAAAGCTGTTTTTAAAGGGTATATAATATGATATTTACACATTTTTACTTTTAAATTGTGTAGGGGTGACAGTTCACTTTATTCATTTCCATGTCAGAAACTGAGAAATATTTTGAAAGGCATAAAAGAAAAACAATGAGAACAAAGCAGCTGAGCTTGCAGATGAAAGTTGCCGAAGAGTGATGATGTGAACATAGGGTCCCTGAACTCAGCACGAATGCAGCACAGTCAAAACACAATGGCCATCAAAGAAAATATGTTGAAGATTGTTATGACTGAATTCCCAATAAAGCTGCTTTCACTAACATCAGTTACTGTTTTTATTGTATAAAAGCAAAAAAGTCCAAAACTGACAGAAAAGCAGCTCATTAAAACTAAGTTTTGATAGCAGTCACTTTCAAAGCACAGCAATGATGTTTGATTTTATTAAAATCCTGATTATACATAAAGATCATTTGATAAAACCTCCAGTCAAGCACATTAGGAAACAGTTTGAGCTGCTATTTCAGCTATGTTTACACTTGTGATGATAGGAAAGAAAAATTAGAAACACCACGAGTCACAGAGTTTCCAGGCTGTTGCCGACACTTTCTCCTCCTCCTCTCTCTCCCCCTGCAGGCTGACGCTCACTCTGTAGCAGGCACACCCTCTTTTTTACCTTTAGAAATAAACTGGCACAGAGGAAATTAATTCTTTAATCAGCTGTCAGCTCTGTGCTTGAATAACTGGCCTTGAGCCCAGCCACTGGCCACAAAGTGTCGTTCATTTCTAGCTCTAACCATAGTCAGAGCATACTTTAACAGCTGTATGTTGATTTTGAGAAAGAGTATTATAAGCCTTAAAACAATAAAACACCTGCACTTATTTGCCTAGCCATTAGCCTTGCCTTAACGAAGAGTTTTGTCTCTTTCTCCATATTGTTCTCTATGACTGATACCACGGCTGATAAGGTACTATTGACAACTCAACTTTAAACATTTGTAACACTACTAGTTTTACTAGTCATTCATGTACACCTTTTTGTTTCCACATATTGACAAAAGTATATATTTATTATTATTGACCACATTATCTTTTAAAATATCAGAGCATTGGTCATGCTAGCTGTCTAATACAAGTAAGACATTCCCTCTAAATCTCTTTTTCATTAATGCTATTAATCACTTGGTCATCTCTACTGCTCTGACATCTGAAAATGTCAGCTGTAAAAAAGTCCATCAGCAATACTAGTTGAAAACAGATGCAAAGGTGAAGAGATTTTCTTTGTACTGAGGTGACAGTTTGTGTTCAATGTTAAAAAAACTGTCTCTTTAAGAACTGGTGGTTACTGGGTAACACTAAAATTAAACTACAATTCCTTCAAGGAATGCATATCACCCACTGCTTTAATGCCAGAGTTTTAAACTAAGATCATCTTATGTTTAGAAAGGATGTGTTAGGATTCGGTTTTGTTTGTTCCCCTGTATTTGATGTTTGTGTTCTGGTCTCCTTTGGGTTTGGTTTTGTTGTGTTCATGTTTCTCTGTGGCTGTCACTTTTCACTCCTCCCCAGTCACTCTTTGGTCTATCTGCCACGCCCACTTACACCTGCTCCAAGCCTTGATTGTATTCACTCACCTGTGCCCACTTTCCATAATTACTCTCTGCCTTTAAAACCGGTTCGCTTTCTCCATTTCCTCGCTGATTTATTGTCGTACTCTTTCCTCCCTGATGTGCTGTCTTGCGTTTCCTGCCTCCCGTTTTGCCTCCTGTGTTCTTATGTTTAGGTTTTGTTATGTTTAGTTCTGCTGCAACAACAGCCTTTTGTTTTTGGATTTTGATTCTTTATTTACTAAATAGGTTTGTTTAAAGATGAATCTGCATTCTGGGTTCGCCTCCTTCTGCCCCGTTCATGACATGATGGATGTAGCTGTTTTGATAAAACCTTGAAAATAATGTGATATTGTGAGATGTCAAACTCAGTATGTATTAAGGATGACTCTCAGCTACTACCACATCAAGGTTTAGCTCAATATTTGTAAAACTGAGTGAGGTTTAGCTAGTTCTGCCTTGGGTAATATCAATTAGCTGTGGCATCCATTTTGAATCAGCTGACTCAAAAAGTTAACTTGTAGATTATTACTTTCTCAAATTTCCATTAACATCCAAACAGTGATTCAATAGATATTTTGCTAACAGACAAACAGGGTTTACTCCTACAGCTAATGCTAAAGTTTTGAGCAAAGATCTCATGCAATGACTTTCTGTTGGTGCATGTCTTGTAAATGACCCTTAGCTACAACCACACTAAATTTTAATACAATATGTGTAGAACTGACTGGCTTCTAATCCTTTTTGTGTTTCTTAAGGTCAGTTGGCTGTGGTAAACATCTTAAATTGGGTTTAGTCCAAAAGTACATTTTTAGATATGCATCCAATGATTACTTTCTGCAAATTTCATGAAAATTAGTCTGATAGTTTATGAAATATTTTGGTAACAGATACAGATACGATTAAAAACCTTACTGTTGTGGTGATTGGTGGTTTTGTGTGTGTGTGTGAGTGCTTCCTGGTGGGCGTCTCCTGAGCAGGTGACTGACGCCTCATCACCACTCCTCTCACACCTGTGACGGATCAGGCTGATCAGAGTTGGAGGAGTATTTAAGGCTGCAGTGTGAACCAGACCAGCGCTGGAGCATTGTTTACCATTCGGTAAAGTGCAGAGCCTGTGAGGGACTTGGCTGTGTTTTTTGTGTACTCCCTGTTGTGATCTTAGTCTGTTTTTGTATCTGCAAACCTGTGTTCAGGATTACCCATTCATCTGGAACCAGTCTGGTCTGCCTTCTACTGCCTGCCGCCTAGTTAAGTACTCACCTGCTCAACTGAACCTACCTGTTCCTACAACTACTGCCTCCTGGACTCCAAGACTGGTCAGTCGTCTTAAGAATCATCACCTTACCTGCACCTGGGAAATGCTCACCTCACCTGGACTTCGCTCTCTGGAACCTACACCGGACCATCGCTGGGCAAGGATCAATCTCGTCATCTCTTCTGTGTTCTGGACTCATACCTGTTCAGTAAGAACTACCACACGGAACATTACCTGTGCCATACCTGCTGCTCCTCTCCTCACCGATCCCATACTCATCTCATTCTCTGCTCCTCAGGTCCTGGCTCCGGTTCCCCTCTGTAAATGTCCCATTGCACTGTAAATAAATTCACTTCCCGTTACCTGCTGGTTTCTGCGTCTGTCTGTTGCCGAACTGCTCGTTTGGGTTTAATCTGAAAACCTGACAACTGTCAGCCTTCGCTTTTTGGTGGCAGGCAATAACATTTTTGGCTTGTAGTCTAAAGATTCACACTGAAAGTCTCTGGCATTTTTTTTTTAAGATATTTGTAGTGGTTCAATAGGAATTTGACCAGCAATTAATTATTTTTGAATATACTGCATAATGTTTCTGCTTGATAATTAGCTTCTCCTTTCTTTTTGTCATTCGAGCTGAAATGTAGAAATAGACATTCACGAATCAGTGGTCTTTCCATTTATAGTGAAACACAAACAAGAAGAGAACTGCTGCCTTGGAGATATCAGCCTTAATCAAATGTTGAATCATTACAGCAGATGATTTAGAAAGAATCATAAATAGGAACAGTCATATGGTAAAATCTCTGCACGCACACAAACATATAAGTGAAGCAGAAACACACAAAGGAACATATGCTGAAGGAATGTGACTGTGGTAAGGCTAACAGCTGTTCCTTTAAGCAGGAGATCACAGATGACGCACACGATACGATAAAACCCGTAGGACACACTGAGAGAGAGGAAAGGAGAGGACCTGGGGGAGCATTTTTTTCATGTAATGCCTCATGGATGGCTTCATATAAATCCAGAATTACTCATCTGTTGCCATATGAAAATCCCTTCAAACCAATTTGGTTTTTTTTTATCTTCACTAATTACATTTTGTGCTTCCCTCAGAGCATGGAATAGATGTCTGGCCCTTTGGCTGATGTAAACATATTTAGATCTTAACTAAAAAAATATCCCAGTGTTCGTCATCATGCCTGTGGTTTTCTCAGAGCCCTACGGGGTCATGGAGATTCACTGTATATATGTGAACCCAGAAGTTAAAGCCAGAACAGAACCAACTTTCTGTTTTAAGTCCCGCCCCCTGCACGTAAAAGAAATTAAAGGCCTAGCATTCCTTAAATGGACTGTACTTATAGCACCTTTCCAGCCAACCAGGCCACTCAAAGTGCTTTACAACACAATGTGTGACTTCATCTATCCATCCACACACACATTCATATAGCACTCTACTACATCTTTACAAAACTAATCTGAATAAATCATTCTATAGAGTCTAATCAGTGCTTTAGATCACACATACATTGAAGGGGCACATCAGAGGCAGTGAGGGGTTTAGTGTCTTGCCCAGAGACATTTGTGACTGCATACTGGGGGAATGGAAACTCTGACACTCTCATTGGAAAGCAACTGATCTAACCATTTAGCCACAGGTACCCCAAGAAATGCATATTGCCTGTTACCTTTCATGCCAGAGTTAAAGAACGAGATCATTTTATCTTGAGAAATTATACAGTTTTTGTCAAACCTTGAAAATAATATTATGTGCAATCTCATTGCATTTTTGTGTGTGCTATGGTCAATTATCTGCTGTGACCATTTTGAATTGGGTTGACTCCAAAAGTTAAGCAGCTGTAGATGTACACCCAATGATTCATGAGTTTCATTTGAATTTGTCCATTGTTTTATGACATCTTTTGCTAATGGTACAGACAACAAACACGCACACAGAAACAGGCAAAAACATTATCGCTCCCTCTTTGGCTTCCATGGACGGAAAAGATTATTGATAAAAGCAAGATAGCATGTCAAAAATGCAGTGAAACTAATCCAGTTCAACCTTGCTGCATTTTTAACATCACACTATGTTTCTTTCTGCAAATATCACATGCATCATTTTGAGTCTTTTAGACCAAGAACGAACCACACACCATGAAAGGAGCATCTTAAATTCCCCATCATTCTAAATAATGAATTCATTTCAATGAATGAGAGTGCTGAACCATGAACCTCACACCCACCCCTCCCCCTCCTGAAGCCAGGCGGCGAGGGAGCCAATCAGGTCCTCATATCCTGTCTGGCCCTCCTCCTCCTCCTTCTCCTTTTGCTCTTATAGTCTGGGAGCATCGGCATCACAACACACACACTATGAGAGCAGCTCAGGAGACGAGTCCCCGCTGGAAACGTTTCTCCACTGATGGACACGGACAATAAAAGGTAAGAGCTTTTTCTTTGAATTTTTTTGTCTTTTTACCTTATTATTCTCCTCCGAATGTTTGAGTCAGTTAACCAGCTGATATTTTAACCCAGTGATGTGTTCTCTTTTTCCTTCCTCCCATCTTCTGCTCTATTTTCAGCCTTTTTTCACTTTATCTTCCCAGCTGCAGGTACATGCTGACAGTGAGTCCTGAAAGCAGCGTCACAGAAACCCCCTGGTTACGTCACACCATCCTTTATCAAATGCACACTGAAAGGACCTAACTACACATAATCTCTTCTGCTCAGTTACCGAAAGACGGAAGCTCAGGGATGGGTTGCTCCTCTGGTCGTCAGCCCCCAGCTTCTGTCCTCCACCCAGACCTGGACTTTGGCAACACCTTACCTCAAGATTGTGACAACCAGAACCAGAGTCTGAATGACTGTGGAGAAGGTGGGGACGAGGAGGAAAGCCTTGGAACAGGGCAGCTCAAACCTCCAGAGTCTCTTCACACGCTCGAGAGGCTCACCCAGGCTACAGGCGGGACAGAAAAGTCCTGGTACCGCTGTGTGTTCCCATTTGGGGTGATCTCTCTTGTGATTGGCATGGCAGGCACTGGAGTTACATTCACTTTTAATACCCTACTTCAGACCAAAGTGGTGTCAGTGGCACTGCTGTGTGTTGGTGTGGTGATGCTGCTGGTGGCAGCAGTTTGTTGGAGGGCCCACAGACTGAGAAGAAGGAAGAAGAAAGAAGGAGGGTTTTTCTCTGCTGATCAGGGCACTTTGTGATGAAGGGGTAACTTTTCACTTTTTTGAGGATGGACTGAATTAAACTGTTTGGTTTGAAAAGCACAGAAAAAGATGGCTTTAGATGTTTATTTTTATTTTTTGCGCTGAATGATAAAGACTTGGATCGTACTGTTATTATCGTTATGACAAGGTAACTTGGTAAGAGCTTTGACAGATGGTCTACAGTTCCTATTCAGAAAACACTTAAGCAAATTAAAGTCCTAGCACTCCTTAAAGAAATACATATTGCCTGTCAATTTTCATACTTGAGTTTGAAACTGAAATCATCTTATACTAAAATATGACAAAGTTGTAAACCATTTCGGTGAAACCTTGAAAATTATGTAATGTGCAATCTCATGTGATATGAGATGAGTATGTGTTGTGAATGACTCAACTACGACTACTAGCAAATTTATCTCAATACCTATAAAAAGACAGTTATATAATTTGTCTTGGCTAATGTCAATTTGCTGTAGTGGCCAGCTTCAATTTGGTTGACTCCCAATTTAATTTAAAATAAATCACCCAGTGGTTCATGAGATGTTTTGCTAACAGAAAAACAAGAATGCCCCTGACAGTTAATGTTGAAGTTTTAAGCAGAGATCTTGTGCAATAAGTACCACTTGAGGAGTTGTGAATGGGACTTAGCTACTGCCACAAGATAAGATCAGACAGCTGTGGTGGCCATGTTGAATTGAGTTGGCTCCAAAAGTGAATCAGTTGTAGAGTTAAATACAATGATTATTTCTTGAAAGTTTAATTAAATTTTGTCCAGTGCTTCATGGGTTGTTTTGGTAACAGACACACCGTGTTGTCTTCAATGGTTATTGGCAAAATTTTAAACAAAGATTTTCTGCAGTCTGGTAGCAGTCAGAATATATGTTGGTGATCATTTTATGCTACTAACACAGCAAAATTTAGTTCAAAATCTGTTAAACTAACTGAAGTATAGCCATTTTTGTGTTTTTAAGATCATTTGGCTGTGGCAGCCATCCTGAATTGGGTTGATTTTTAAAGTTAAACTGTTGTTGATGTACAGTTTTATTCAAATTTGTTTAGTGGTTCATGAGATAGTTTGCTATTAGTCAGACACGGACAAAAACTTTATTGGCAGTAGGTGATAATGAGGAACCTTCATTCTGAGCAAAACCACAGGATAACAAAGTGTATGTCACACTAAAACTTCCCCCCATCCCATTCCTTTCCTTCCTGTTATGGGTTTAGTTGGAGAGCCAGTTAAGAGTAGAGCCATGAACACCTAAGGTATTGCTCCTCAGACAACTCAGGAATGACTGTAGTACCTCCTTAATTCCCCTTTGCTGCTACATACTTTTTAATTATTACAGCTAAATTAGATCAATCAGACAGCAAAGGTTACAAAGGCATTAGCATTAAACAAACTTTTAATTGCTTGTGTTTGTACTCATGTATGGCAGGTTAACTCTGTGACTGATTTTCTAGTTTTGTTTTTATCCCTTTGGAGGGAAATTAAATTAAAGAGGAGCTCATTAGGGCCACTTTGCTTCAGCGCTAAATGAAACATGATTTTCCTCCTCAATACAAAAAAGGTGCTTTTTGGCACAAAGGATTTTAAGTCTCCAACTGCTTGAGTGCAACGGCTCACTGGGTGAAATCTCTGGTCTGAGCTCGGGGGGGCGATATCTGGACAGGAACTGTGGAGTCCTGCAGAACATGCTGACATATGCAGCATGTGGACTCATGATGTAGAATTCTACATGTTCAAATTTCTCACATTTCTGTGTACAATTTAGTTCATTTTTTTCATTGGCCCCAAATGTTAAAAGAATAGTGTAGTGATTTCTCAAGTGATGTTCTATCAAATATTTGTCTATAGCCTTATTAGCCATGACATCAATTATAGAGTTCAGACTATTGAAAAAAGGACAGAAGTCTTCATCCAGACTAAGCTAATAGTAAGCTGAATGAAGGTTTTTTATTATTTTTCAGGTTCATAAAACAACTCTTTCTTAAAAACAACATAACAGTGTTAAAAAATGTTACATGAGCTAATAATAAATATCCACAGTTTTCATGACACTGATTGTTTAGTGTATCAGTGTTCTTTCAACGTCTGCATTAATAGATAGTCTGGTGTAGGACTATGGTTCGGAGGCTACTGAAATGTATCAGTTCACAAGATCAGTGTCTAAAAGTTTACTCAGTCGCTGGCAGTCTGATGCATTCAGCAAACTCAGCACCACTGACTCAGTCTATCTATGCTCCACACAGATGCATCCATGTAGTTAAATGAATGTTGTTCAGTTGAGAAAACCGCAACAAACAAAACAAACATGTCATGCAAAAGTGCAGAGGTTTATTATTAGCTAATGTAGCATTCTTTCACACTGATAAGTAGTTTTTGAGAAAGACTTGTTTTATGAGCTTGAAAAATACAAGCCCTCTTTCTCCAAACCCTATGCTCTCTGATGTCACAGCTGCTGAGGTACTAATTACTGATGACTAATAGACAAAACATCACTTTAAAATTTAACAGACTTTCGCTTTAAATCATTTTATTGTGGTATGGAGCTCATATACTATAACTCTCTGGGTACTTTCCTATTTTTTCCACGTTTCAAAATAATACATACATTAGGACACATGTGTCAAACTCCGTTCTTCTGGGGTCGATCTCCTGCATGTTTTAGATGTGTTCTTGCTTTAAAACACCTGGTTTAAATGAATGACTTGTGGACGTGCTTCTGGAGAACTTGATGATTTGGTGAGGAGGTAATTAAACCAGTTGAATCAGGTGTGTTGGAGCAGAATAATCTAAAACTTCCAGGACAGTTTGCCTTTAAGGCTTGGAGTTTGATACCCCTGCATTAGGAGGTTTCATTCATTGTAGCTTCAGTGCTCTATTGTTTGGGGATAAGGTAAAGATGTTTGGCTTTTTTGCCCCCCCCCCATATTTATTTTACAACAAGATTATCAAAAATCCCTAACCTAGACAGTAAGTGTATAATTTAAAGGTATCTGACAAATTCTTGAAAAGTAAAACCCATCAAACATGTAGCACACTAGCTAACCAGAGTAGATATTATGTTAACTGGTCAATATTAGCCGTTTATGGAGGTTGAGGTAAACCCAGCAGTATCGTGTCAGCACTAGTGATGTGTTTTATTGATGTCACTGGATAATTGTTACTTTGATAAAAATGTTTGCTGGAAATTTGTGGTTGTCAGACCTTTTACATGGCGTAACAACCTTTTCATGTAGAGACACAGCTATCAAAGTGTATGTTTGTGTGTGTGTACTTAATCTTTTTACTCTTTTCTTTTCTGATTGCTGTTTTTTTCATGGTTTGCCTACCAGTGATAATCAAACATAAACCTACTTGCTGTGTAAAACAAATTACATATAAAAATATAAAGTAGGTGTTTTGTGAGTGAGAGTGCATTGAATTTTCTGAAAGTACAACTAGCAATGTGTCTTATTAATGTCAAAACTAAAAAAATATTTATGTATTTTCGATTTCGAGTCAACAGTGTTAGTCATAAAACGTAGAGAATTTATTCATAAAACGCGCCTAAACTTCTGTTTTTATTTCATTTTCAGCAGCTGTCTGGTGTAATGATTACAAGAGTGTTGTGTGAATGTAAAGGAAAATTACCTGTCACTCATACCAAAACATTTTCATTTATGTCAAGCACATATAAGAATTAAAGGCCTAGTATTCCTTTTATGACGGAATTTTAAATTAAGATCATCTAATGATGAAAAATTATGCAATTAGAGTCACTTTGGTCCAACTTTGTAAATAATGTTATGCACGATTTCATGTCACATCTCAAGATCTCATACAATCAGGTAGCGCTTGAAGCATGAGTTTTGGATGACTTTTAGCAAGTACAACACCAAAATCTAGCTCAATATTTGTAAGATTGACTGAGTTATAGTCATTTTTCTGTTGGCTAAGGTCTATCAGCTGTGGCAGCTGTCTTAAATTGGACTGACTCCAAAAGTTGATCAATCGTAGCAGTGCATCCAATCATTACTTTCTGAAGGTTTTACTAAAATCTATCCAGTTGTTCATGTGATATTTTGCTAATCGGCAAACAGAGTTGACACCAACAGTTAATACCAAAGTTTTTAACAAAAGTTAAATGCAATCTGTAGCACTCAGAGTTTGGTTCTCAGTCATCCAGGACATGGTAAATCCAAAAAAGGTTAAGATGTTATGTAAATTAGATTCACATGCAGATTAAACTCACTCTCCTCACAATAGAGACTCGTTAGGGTCTTTGTTTGTCTGGCTCACAAATAGGCCACTTTGGACACTTGATGAAGGTGTTGATTGGAGTTTTCACTGTAATCTAGTTTACATAACATCTGTTTTAAAAGCTTGAACTCCACACTCTCTGATTTTAATATTCAGAAAGCTCTTCAGATGAGAAGCGAAACATCTTCATCTACAGAATAATAGTCCAGTTGTTTTTGTTTTTAACCGTTTTTGGATTTGTGCAATCAGTTAGTGCTCAAGTCTGTGTCGGGGATAATTCTCAGCTACTAACACACCAGGTTTTAGCTAAATAATAGTAAAACTAACTGAGTTATAGCCATTTTTGTGCTTGATAAAACCAATTAGTTGAGGCGTCCATCTTGAATAAGATTGACTTCAAAAGTTAATCGGCTGTAGATGTGCATTATACGATTTGGTTTCGGAATAAAACAGTTGCTTCAATGGTTGTGATCAATCTGCTTTGATTTTCTCAGCATGGTGAAGCCTGTCTTTGAGTGCCTTTTCCTTACTATCCAAATTTTTCTGTGTGAAGTGCAGTTATTGTAAGCTGTGAAGGTCTACTAATGCCAGTATTAGAGTAGCTCCAAAGAGGACAAAAATACAGCAGTTTATATATGACAGGTGCAGTCTGTGTAAGCATTCTGGTGTGCATGAAGTTATTTTATGTCACAGTTATACATGGTTTCTTTTTTTATGAGATACCAAAAATATTTATCAAAGGGTTTACTTTTTGTGTCTCTGAAACATCTGTAAAGTTTGTACTTTTTTCTTGTTGAATGTTCCTAAACACTGAATTAAAGTGAAGGTCAACTTTTGGAAACAAGCTTAATGGTGAGTTCTTTTGTCATTAAGTTTTGTCATGAAGTTACTCCAAGCTTTCCTTACCGATTTATACCAAGGCAGTTTTAGTGATGTTTCAAACCAACCACTTTGGTTTTTTTTAAATCAACCAGAAAACCTTGTTCCACCAACTCATTACTCATCACTTTTTAATTGGTTTTATTAAAATACAGATTATGCTAGGCTTTTGAACTTTTGATTGGCCTGTCAAACAGTTTGGTTACTCTAAAGGAAAGCAGGAAGGTACACTTCGAAGCTGTCTTTAATCTGGTCACCCACCTTTGAGGAGGGAGAGTCTGAAGACTTGGGGGAAGATGACTCCATTATCATGGTAGAAGTTGCCATGGTAGTTGAAAATTTCCTCTGCAGCATGTCCCCAGGGCTGGGTGAGATTCACCCTGAGATGCTGAAGGCTCTGAATATTGTGGGGCTGTCATGGTTGACAGATCTGTTCAATGTCGCATGGAAGACTTAAACAATGCCATATAGTGGTTGTACCCACCACTATTATGTCAAGATAGCTTGATAGCATGTAAAAGCTCCCAGGCAAACAATGCACAAAGTCACACACAAACAGTCTAACAACAAGGCAACTGATGTGCTCCTTCACAGCAGTGCCAGCCTCCTCCTTTTATACCCTACGCTTTTGGTGTCACCACTTGAATGTGTGGAAGTCCAAGATGGCCACCAGGATCATCTTATAGAAATGTTTCCCCACTGACCCTCTGTTGTTTCCAAGTCACCTTTCCTCTCCATAGCCTCTTGTTTCCTCTGCATCCTCTGTGTGTAGGGCACCGAATCCCTACAGAAATCCTGTCAGATCTAGTCACCAAAGCAATCGGTTTTAGCTTGATCCGCCAGTCTTTGTGTACACAACTTGGGTTGCAAAGGGCTGTTGCATTGCTGCACCAATAAAAGCTGTGCAGTGGCAAACAAAAACACCAAAGTTCTTGTAAACCGCATTGGTGGATAAAAAAACAAACAAAACAGCTTAAAAAGAAGGAGGACGAAAAATGACAAAAAGATGAGAAAGCAGATGAAATCTGTTAGCACTATAGGATGGATGTAGTGGAGTATCCCCAGTGAACACTTGTAGATTTATGGAGAATCAAGGATGCAAGAAATCTTGATGTTGATGATGATAATGATTTAAAAGTCAAAGTAGAAAAAGTGAAAATGACAGAACTTAAAGTAACTAGTTTTTCAATGATTATTTAACCTTTTGTTTTAAAATTTTGTCATCTTTTTTTATCTGCTCACTTCTGCAGGAGTTGAAATAGCGAGGCAGATTTGGCAATTATTTTGCACCAAATGTCCTTCCTGACACAATCTGGGCTCAAACACAACCTCAGGGTTACAAGGCTGTGGCACTGACAACCAAGCTACCGCAACCCCTAAAATATTTATTTTTAAAATTATTTCAATCAAAAATATAATTTATTCCAAAATTTTAACTCTACAATTTTGTTATTTGACTACTGATTGTGATAAAAAAAATAAAAAATTCTGATATAAAATTTGAAATCAAAAGTTTTGAATGCACTTGAGACCTGTTCATGGTGTACTCTTCCTCTTGCACAGTTACTGCTGGAGAAAGGCAGTAGCTCCTACAAAACCAGGAAAAGAAAAGTGGGTAAAAAGGCTGGCTGGCTGGCTGGCTGGCTGGCTGGCTATTTTAAATGCCATAAAGGGGAGCAAATCTCTGTTGGTGTAATCATTGTTTCTTTACATGTTTGTGTTGAGAATTTATGACAGACATATATTTTCATAACAGATCTTATGAAAGGCATAGTTATTAACACTGTTTGATGATTCAGTCAAAAAAGTGACTTGAAATCTAAACCTTGCAATCAGTTAATCAACAACACTCAAAATATTTTCTTTAAACAACTTGGACTTCAGTCTAGGCTCTACAATCTCATCATGAATTGGAGCACAAGAAGTTTAAGGATCATGCATATGGTGATGTTAATGTTTGCATAAGGATTAGTATCATAAACACGGAAGTGTCAAGAGCGAGTAACCCAGTGACGAACAAACTCAGGAGGGAACATAAAAGGTAAGTATCTTTATTTACAGCGTGAGCAGGGAGGTTGGGCAGGCTCTGAAAGAAAGGAATAATGGTAAATGTCTGAACTGAAGACAAAAGAATTGTTGCAGGAGCTAATGAACACTAGTAGGTATTCTTACAGGTTGTGGGGGTGGTGTCGGGCTCAGTGGTGAAGTCCTGGATCCCGTTGTGAGTATTTACAGGTTGGTGCAGTCCTCGACTGGTGAGGTCATGGTTTCCTGTGATAAGTAATTACTGGTGGACGGTTTCCTGGTGACTAAGTCCTCGACTTGGTTGAAGGGATGCCAGGTGAGGTTAGGTTCTTCGGCAGGTAAGTTGCTCTCACTTCCAGGTTGGTCAAGGCAGACTGGTTGCGGTTCAGATCTTCAGCAGGTAAGTAGTTCTCGGGTATTTTGCAGGTAGGAGACTCCAAACAGATCGAGGCAGCTGTACACAGGCTTCAGGAACTCTGGACAGTGGTAAACGACACTACAGTGTTGATTTGTTCCTCCATACTGCCTTAAATACCCAAGAGAAGATGGACTTGATCCGCTGCAGCTGTGACTGATTAGTCAGCTGACCAATCAGGAAAGATAGGAGGAGCAACCACAGGAGGCCAAATGGCAGATTGCCACAATTAGTTTATTTCAGTTCCTACTCGTCACTGATGGGTTAGAAATCTCACCCCGACTAGTAACTAATGGTTAAGTTAGTTGTTTTTTGGTTGTTTTTTTTTTAATTTTATTGCCTCAAAATAACAGAACAAAGGCAATTACAAATTATGAAAAACAAAACCAAAAAGTGTTGAGATTGGGCTTAGAAATACTGATCAAAACAAATAGTACACACATGTAGAATCATGCATCATATTAAGATTCGTCTAGTAAAATAGACAGTCGTGACCATCTTGTCAAAAAGATATCCATTTTCATTTGTAGTTGGGCAGTCAGACGCTTCATCACATAGACATGTTTCAACTTTTGCATCCATTGAACAACAGTTGGTGAGCAGGGCTTAATCCAATTTAGGGTGATGGTCTTTCTTGCCACTAGTAGCAGAATGTGCAATATGTAACATTGATCTTTATTAAGTAGATCCTTGGGATATATGTCCAGCAGAAATAGAAGAGGGTCCATGGGAAGATCTATCCTTAGAATGTCCTCCGTCTTCAGTTTAATGTTCTCCCAGAAGGTCTTAATTTTGGGGCAGTCCCAGAAAATGTGTGTGTGGTCACCAACCATACCACAATTCCTCCAACATTTGTCTGTAACTGAACACTTGGAAATGAAAGTTTTTAATGGAGTTTTAAAAAATCTAGTTTTCATTTTCCAATCAAACTCTTTCCAGATCTGACTCCCAATCCACAATCGGCATAGCACGTGATAGCCCTGTATTACCTTTAGGTTGTTTTTGGATTAGAGTCCATATCTTCAGTGTTTGTGAAATCCAAAGGTTGTTAATTTTTAACTTTTTTAGAGAGTTTTGACTCATGAATGGTAAGGTTCTCAATGACAACCCAGGGACAGAGTTCTGTTCGATTGAGACCCACTGCGTTTCTGTATTGTTGGTAATCTAGGCCAAAATAATATGTAACTGTGTTGCCCAATAATACAGTTTTAAATTAGGTAATAGTAGACCACCATGTTCTTTACTGGTCATTAATACCTTTAAACGTACTCTTGGTCTTCGGTTTTGCCAAATAAATTTTGACACAAGCTTTTCTAGAGTTTTGAAAGTAGATTGTGATACTGATATTGGAAGGGATTGAAATAAGAATAATAATCTTGGCAATACATTCATTCTTATTGATTCTATTCTACCCAAGAGGGATAAAGGTAGTACATCCCATCTTTCCAAGTCCTTCTTGATTTCCTTAAGTAGTTTTCCATAATTAGCGTTAAAGAGTTGTGAGGTTTTTGGAGTGATGTTAATGCCTAAATATCGAAATCCCTGAGAGGGTCTTTTAAAGGAGACCAAGTTATCTAATCCGGAGGGCCAATTGCCAACAATCATCATTGATTCTGATTTACTGGTGTTGACTTTATATCCAGAGACATGGCTATATTCATCAAGGCATCCTAGAAGAGCAGGTATGGAGGTGGCCGGCTCCTCCAAGAAGAACAGAATATCATCAGCAAAAAGTGCTATTTTATGTTGTATATTTGCATCATCTGTTATACCTCGTATGAGAGGATTTGCTCTTATTAACTCAGCCAATGGCTCAATACTAAGCGCGAATAAACAAGGTGACAGAGCATCTCCCTGGCGTGTGCCACGTCCCAAGGGAAAGAAGTCTGTACAGTGACCATTTACTCTAACTCTGGATTTTTGGCTCCTATAGAATATTTTTATCCATTCAACAAACACATCATTAAAACCCCTATGTCTAAGTGACTCCTCTAAAAATAACCAGTCCACTCTGTCAAAAGCCTTCTCTGCATCTAGGCCAAGAAGCATTGATGGGGTGTCCTTCTTCATAGCGATTATTTGTAAATTTAGGGCTCTTCTAACATTATCACATCCTTGTCTATTGTTAATAAACCCAGTTTGGTCAGGATTAACGAGATTTTTAATATATTTCTGAATTCTGTGTGCAAGAATTGAGGTTAGGATTTTCATATCTACACACAGAAGACTGATTGGACGGTATGTACAAAGAGTCGGGTCCTTATTCTCTTTGTGTATGACACTAATCACTGCCTCCGACCATGAACCCGGGGGGTCTCCCTCCGTCAGAACGTAATTATAAACTTTACATAAAACAGGTGTCAATTCATTCAGAAAAGCCTTATATTATTCTCCAGATAAGCCGTCAACTCCTGGCGTTTTGCCATTTTTAAGTTTAAGAATGCTCTTTTTAATTTCTTCTTGTGTTATAGGATGTACCATGATCTCAGCCTCATCCTGTGTTAGTTTGGACATTTTAATTGATTTTAAAAATGTTTCTATATTTTCAAATTTACAAGGTATTTTTTCCTCCTCATATAGTTTTTTGTAGTAATCAGCAAAGGTTTTAGTAATTTCTTGCGGTTGTGTAAGAATCCGGTTTGTCATGGGACATTTAATTTTGCCTACAACTCTGTTGGATTGGGCTTTACGCAGCTGAAAAGCTAGTAGGTGGCTTGCTTTATTACCATATTCATAGTATTTCCTGTTCATAAATCGCAATGCTCCCTCTGCTTTATAAGTTAGTAAATCGTCTAATTTCTGTCTAGTCTCCTTTAGCGTTTCTAATGTTTTTTGGTCCCGAGATTGTTGAAATAGTGTTTCCATGTTTTTTATTTTCTTCTCCAACTCATTCTGTCTGAGAAGCCTCTGTTTCTTTAAATGAGAAGAGAGGGAAATAATATTGCCCCTCATTACAGCTTTACTTCCCTCCCACATTATTGAGGGAGAAATTGTATCATTATCATTTAACTCAAAGTATTCTTTCAGGGCTTTTTGAAGGTTTTGTCTGATTTTATCATCATTTAGTAAAAATGCATTAACTCTCCAGTATTTAAACTGGTTAGCTGGTCCTGTCTTTAGTTTGAGCAAGACTGGAGCATGATCTGATATAGTAATTGGTTCTATATTACATTCGCTAACTCTATAAGAGTCCCCTACTGATATCAAGAATGTATCCACTCTAGAATAACTACCATGAACTTGTGACATAAAAGTAAAATCCTTTTCTCTAGGGTGTAAATGACGCCAAATGTCTGTTAAGCCCAGTTCCTGCATCATAGCGTTAAGGGTTGTGGATTTTCTTGTTGTGGATCCCCCTCCCATTGGGAGTCGATCCAGATATGGTCTAAGTCAGGGGTGGCCAACCCTGGTCCTGGAGGGCTACTATCCTGCATGTTTTACTTGTTTCTCTGCTCCAACACACCTGATTTGAATCAATGGGTGATTAACAGGCTTCTGCAGAACATAAAGAGATGGTTTAACCACTGAATCAGGTGTGTTGGAGCAGGGAAACAAGTAAAAAATGCAGGATAGTGGCCCTCCAGGACCAGGGTTGGCCACCCCTGGTCTAAGTACACAATTAAAGTCCCCACCAACCAAAATAGTTCCTTCCGCTTTATCTGCTAGTTTTAATGCTATTAATTTAAAGAACTCAGGACAGTCCTCATTTGGAGCATAAAGATTAAGCAAAGTGATTTTAGCGCCATCAATTTCACCTGTCACCATCACATACCTCCCCTCCTTGTCAGTGCATGTCTCCTTATGGTTAAAATAGACATTTTTGTTTATAAGGATAGCCACTCCCCGCTTCCTCCCATATGAGGATGCATATACCTGGTCCACCCATTCCCTTTTCAGTTTTAAATGTTCATTTTCCAATAAATGAGTCTCCTGGATCATTGCAATAGAACAATGCAGTTTCTTCAGCTGATTAAATATTTTCTTTCTTTTAATTGGAGTGCTTATGCTCTTAACATTATAAGTAATACATATTAAATTACTCATAGTTTCACGGGCGTTGTAGTTATGGTTACATTTCCTGATTCTGTATCAGATATAAGTTTACGATCCAAATTGTTTATAACTTTATACATAAATGTACAATTGCCCAGCACCAATCTCAACACTAAATGAACACATTTAACACAATAGAACACATTGGAAAAAGACTTCCACATACCCCACTGGGTTTTCATAGAATTCTGCCAGTCCCAGGATGTAATGGGCAGAGAGGAAGGTGACGGTTCCTCCGAGTCACACTCCGTGTCGGGCTGCATGCGTCCAGCTCGTAGAGCAGGTGCTGCGGCTCCTATGCGGCTCTGTAGCTCACAAAGTCCGTCTGGTGTGTTGAAAAACAAGTTATGATCCCAACAAAGTCGATAATGTACTGTAGTCTCGTTGTTAGGCACGCTCCACAATTATTTATCTCCATCCAAGAAAGCCTTCACATCGGCGCTGGACAGCCTCTCCGTGTCCCTCGCGCGCCTCCCTCCCTCTGCGCTCCATCTGTGTTCGGCCAGCTCGCGCTCCATCCTCTCCCTCTCGTCCACTTGTACCTGTAGTCCAAGCTCCTGCAGTGCTGCGGTGGCCTCCGTCAGGGTCGGGTACGTCTTTTCAACATCCTCGGTGAGCATTCTTAATTGCGCTGGATAAATACATTTAGCTTTGATGTTTTTCTGCTTCAGCTGTTTTATCACCTGTCGTACCTGCCACTGCCTTCTCTGTAGCTCTGGGGAGTAATCGTGGTCGAAGTAGATCGGGTTGTCCTTGTAGATAATTTTTCTCTGGCTCCAGGCTTGTCGTATGATCATTTCTTTCACTGAAAAGTCCACAAACTTTACTAGCAGAGGCCGCGGTCCAGCGGTGGGGCTTTTTGGTTTAGCTGCAGGAGCTCTGTGAGCCCGCTCCATCCGCAGGTCTACCTCAGGCGTTAGCTGCAGGGATGTTTTAATCAGTTCTTGAAGAAAAGCAATCACATCTTTGCCTTCACTGTCCTCTGGCACTTGGTAGATTCTCAAATTGTTTCTTCGAAATCTATTCTGAAGGTGTTCGTACTTAGCCGTTAAAGCAATCTCCCTGTGCAGCAGGTATCTGATCGCCCTCTCGTGTCTCTGCGCCACATCTTCAGTGTTGCTAATGCGGCCTTCTGCCTCTGCGGTCCTCTTTTCCAATGAGTCCACACTACTTTTCAGTTCTTGCAGCGTAACATCCATTTTTGTCAGAGATAGTTTGGTCTGCAAGTGCCCCTCTCTGTTCTCTTCTCTTAATTTCTCCAGTTCACTCAGAATCCTGCTCTCTGTGTTGCTCGCATTAGCAACATTAGCATCGGAGCTGCTACTCATAGCCTGAGCCAGGGTTAGCTGCTTTGAACTCTCACTTTTGTCCGTTGTACCTTCCAGTTTTTTGGAGCTTTTGCTTCTTGAAGATGTTGCCATGCTGAGTCTTGTTAGTATGCCACTTGATGATGATTTTTTTGTTAGGTTATTCGGGTTTTACAGACGGAGCAATGTTTTTATGCTGTCGTCTCTTACATGACGTCACCGGAAGTCCCCAGTTAGTTTTTTTGATTAGGTTCTGAAACTGTCTGGTGGTAACTTTAAAGTTTTCTTTATTAAAGCTCCTGTAGTAAGACTACGTTTAAGTAGTCCGCCTGTAATAGGCTAATCTTAAGAGACTTAAGTTTTAACATGTTTGTAAGTCTATTTATTTGGATTACTAGTTTTTTGTTTGTTTGTTTTGTTTTATTATTGTTATTATCAGTTAGTTTGGTGAAAGCTTTATGAAGCTTGAGTTGGTTTCTGTGAAACAATTTGGAAGTTGTTTTTTTCTGTTCATTGGTGCTTTTGATTTGGTACACAACTGGAAAATATTTGTCAGTGATTGTGTAAGATCCTGTCCATCATGATATGAGTTTACAGGTTGGTCTCAGTTTTTCTCTATCCAGTCTTTGGAGCAAAAACATGGTACCATATTTTGTCCCTCACTTGATATTCATCATGTGAGGATTTCTGATCGTAGTAAGCCTTGCATCCTTTGATGTAGTTAGTATTGTCTTTGTACATTTCAGGCCAGTAGGTGACCTGTCCCAAAGCATCAAAGGTTACCTTGTCACTTCTGCATCCAACAGAAGGAAGGTCATGGATATGAACCATCATCACCCCAGTATTTACTTGGAGGCTCTTGATACAGTAGGTACCTACAAACTGGTACAAAAAGTTATTTCTCAAGTTAAGTTTTTCTATACAATTTTCTCTTTCTTCTGTTTTCTGGACTTACAAAGCCACTGAGCAAAACTTTTTTTTTTCTCAAGTTACAAAAGCAAAACAAGGGGAAGAAAGTCTTCACAGGACAAACACAAAAACGAACAACATAATGAACTAACTGCTAAATCAACGGAACTACAGCCAACGCCAAGGCTTTCTCTTTCTCTTAAGTTTAATAACATCTAGGACATTCAGACCTTGGGGTTGAACAGAAAGGTTTTTTTTCTCACTCTGTGCAAAGATTCTTTTACTTGTAACCGCGGACTGCTGAGCAACTGAAGTTGTACATCAAGCAAGAATGGGAAAGATTTCCACCTACAAAGCTTCAACAATTAATGTCTTCAATTCCAAAACGCTTATTGGATGTTGTTAAAAGGAAAGGTAACACAGTGGTAAACATGCCACTGTCCCAACTTTTTTTGAACGTGTTGCAGACATAAAATTCAAATTGAGTGAATATTTGCAAAAACCAATAAAGTTTATCTGTTTAAACATTAAATGTCTTGTCTTTGTTGTATATTCAATTGAATATAGGTTGAAAAGGATTTGTAAATGATTACATTCTGTTTTTATTTATGTTTTACACAATGTCCAAACTTCATTGGAATTGGGTTTGTAGTATTCAGATGGTGCTGGGAGTGAGAACTTTCTGTCAACACAAAATTGTTGTTTTTTTTTTTGTTTGGTTTTTTTTTACACATAAGAGGTCAAGGAAAGTTAGAGGAAGTAGTAGAACTTTTTTTCAGAGTCAGTTAATTTTCTGGGTGTCTATCTAGAGCATTGGGGTCCAATCTTGGTCCTGGAGGGCCACTATCCTGTAAGTTTTATTTGTTTCCCTGCTTTTCAGCAGGTCTTCAAGTCCTTCAGAAGCCTGTTAATCACTTAGTCATTCAAATCAGGTGTGTCAAAGCAGAGAAACAATTAAAACATGCAGGATAGTGGCCCTCCAGGACCAGGATTGGACACTACTGATCTAGGCAGAAAGCTTAACTGTACAAGACATTGACAGTGTTCAAGGATGCCACAATGTGCCATCAGTGCTGAAGAATTGTGGGCTGTCTTTAGCGTGTCACCCCAAAGATTGTCAGATGGATCTACATAGCCATAGTTCACCCCATGCTATGCTGTTTTAGTGTGGCGGTCCTGAGTCCAATTTGGGGTGGCAAGATTGATGCTTACCCATGTGCAACAAATATCTTGCCCGAGCATCACAGGTTCCATTAGAACAACACACATAGCAGCCCTTGCAGTTCTACTGGACTTGACTCCACGGGATTTGTATGTCTTGGGGAGACAATATCTAATGCAGTGAGGTTATGCCAATCTAGTAAATGGAGAAGTCTATCATATTTGCAGCATACTCAAATCTGGGACTAGGCAGTTGCTGCTATTCCAGCAATGACAGGACCTGGAGACAGTATAGTCAAAAAATACAACTTTGAGCCAAGTTTTCAGACAAAGTTTGAAGCTATATGAGCCTGAAGCAACTTCTCAATGGAAGACCTATCCTCCAATTGTTTCCACTGTTTTACAGATGGATCCCTTTTGAAGGGGTCAGCAGGAGCAGGGGTGCTGATTTTGCACAACCATAGTGAAAAAGAGTACAGTTACCCATTGGGTGGTTTTGTAACTGTATCTCAAACTGAGATATATGCAGTCTGCTAGTATGTGGCATCTCTCAAAGACTTTCAGTGTACACAGAAGGAAATTTTTATACTAACAGATAGCAAAGCTTTAGATCTCCCCAAAGGCCACACTTTACATCATCACTGGTATGGGTTTGTGCAGAAGCAGTCAATCAACTGGGGAGAGAAAACAGTATTACTGTGAAGTGTCTTTAAAAGGTGGACGTTCTTCATAATTACAGCCACAATGTTAATGATCAAGAGAAATGACTTTACAGACATAAGTTATTCTTGAACAGTGAGAGTTTAGTCAAAATAACAGTCTGTGCCGAATCAAGACTTCTGGCCCAATCAGTAAAATGCCCCGTTCCTCTCAGGGCTGCTTCTTTTTATAAACATTTACCACACCCAGTTGTAAAATAAAACACACACACATCCCACTGGGACGGACTTAAACAGTATGGATTCAAGTACATTCAATTCCCTTTATGGTGATAAGCTGTGGTCTTGAGCCATGCAACAGAGAATCCTCTATATACATCATTGTGCAGTTGTTTTCGACAATGTGAGCCTAGGAGCCCACAATCCACTTCCCAAGAAGGGATTGTACCTGAAGACAATGTCTCCACTTGGAAGTCAGGCCCCATCGCAACACAGCACAGATGTAACACAGACACCTTAACTGTTAAATGGGTACTGGGACTGGTATTAATTGTAATCAAAGAGCTGACTACCTTGAAAAAGCTGGTAGCCAGGTCCACTTTGAAGGACCAGGGCCTGTTGAAGGTATTTCAACAGCAGTCAAAAGGACTACCTTTCATGCCTGAATTAGATGTCAACACTCAATCTGCTGGAGGAAGTTGCTAGACTGTAGACAGGCACAGGAACTGATTAAAGGCCCAAATCCCAGGTTGGGAAAGCTCTCATTGCCCTGACAAGGAAAAGTGAAAGTACACTGGTTGGAGTTCTAACTGGGCATAACCTGCTCAACTGCCAAAAAATGGTAACAAGACTCCATGATAATGGTTTGTGTGATGCCTGTTGCATTGAATTAGAGACCTCTTTGCACTATTTAGGCTATTGATTGGCTCTGTGCAGTCATAGAGAAGCTTAGAACACTTCGTGTTTCAGATCTTGTGTCCATCCAAGGGACATGAAGGTTTGACTAAATGCTCAGTGTCATTTGGGGAGAGCAATAGGCCCACCTATGTGGCCCCCTGCTTACATGGGACTTTACCTACTCCCTTTTTCCAATACCAAGTATTATTTCATGTAGCACTTACCTTGCTGTTACATGTTTATACATTTATCCAATACATTTATTTGTATTTAGTTCTTTCATGCTTTCTTTTAAGCTCATGTGTCATGATTGTGTGTGGTAGAGTAGGTGGGACTTAACAATCCCGCTGTAACCAAATTTAAAGAATCTTCCATCCATCCATCCATCCATCCATCCATCCATCTTCTTCTGCTTCCCTCTCCCCAGCCACTTGGGCCAGCTCCTCCGGGGGAATCCCAAGGCGTTCCCAGGCCAGCCGAGAAACATAGTCCCTCCAGCGTGTCCTGGGTCTTCCTCTGGGCCTCCTCCCAGTGGGATGTGCCCAGAACACCTCACCAGGGAGGCATATTTTACAATTATTCTAAATTTTTTCTCAAATAACTTTGAATATTTTCTGAATGTGGATTTACAAAGTTTTATCACATTAGGTCTGGAAATGACATTAATAGTAACTATTTCAGAATGGCCACAAAAATTCAATTAAAAAAACAACATACTTAAGTACTGTGTAATGGTCCAAATGTTCACAGACAAAGCTAAGACAAGCCTGAATTTCAGAAGTTGAAGTCAATGGAAAAGAAAGTTCCAAGACAAAGGAAAACAAAACATACTCTTTCTCTTCTTATTTTCATGAAGCAATTGGAGATGTGGTTGGTCTGTGGGGGAGGCAGGTAGTCGACAGGATGTAGAGGCTGTTGGAGAGGGGCTTCTCTGTCTTTTCTGTTTCTGTGAAGACTGAGAGCATAGAACTGGAGGAGAAACAGGAACCAGATCGAGCACAAACACAGGCTCTTCCAGCTTGTTGGACACAATCTCCTTGATGAACATCTCAGGCTGCTCCTCAGTAAGGTCCTCTGCCTGTTTGCAGATCTGGGTCTCGGTCTTTTCACCAGCCGATTGCTCCTTGGATGACACAGACTCTTGTTCTGTGGAGGTGTGGGGTTGCAATGGTACAGAGATAACTGGAAAACACAATTTTACACAAAACAAATAAAAATGGCAAGAATTTACATTTTAAACTGTTGAATCTTGAGAGGATTCTAAGTACAGCTTCAAAATGCAAAAAGAAGAAATGGGATTGACACAAAAAAAAGGGTAAGCAACCATTATACTGAAATAGTCTGCTGCAGTTCACAATGCCTGCCTGACAAAGGACTTCTTCCACGGAAAATGTATGTTGGATCTTCCTGCGTGTTCCCCTGATCTAAAACCAGAGAACATTTGGATCTGGATGGCAAGGGAAGCTTACAAAAATAAACACCAGTTCCAAACAGTGAAGGCCCTCCATGAAGCCATCTTCACTACTTGGAGAAACATTCCCTCTAACCTCATGGAAACACTAGAATCAAGCATCTGCAATAAATTTTAGAGGTGACTAACAAAAATAAACCAGCTACCCATTACTGAGTCCTTTCTTTAAACTTTCATTTCTATTTATGGGAATTCCTTTGTGATACTTCTTAAACCTTTGAACAATTGATGAACAGCTCATTTCAGTTTAATGGTTGTTTGCAATAAGATACTTAGAATCTTTTTGTCCCACCCACATTTCTTCCATTTTTCAACCATATATTTATATATATACACACACACCTTTAGAGAGGATAACTTCATAGGCTCGACGCATCTTCATCAGGAGGTCTTTTGTCAAAGCAGTGGTTTCCAAATGAGTGATGACATCTGCTACGCACTTGTTTGAAGCCTTCTCTTTTTTCCCAAGGAATAAAATAGGCTTATACCCTATTGCTTCAAGTTTTCGTACCTGACATTAAGAAACCATGACATAAATTACTTTAACATACCATGTTATTAGAGCAGAGTTTTTTTAAATCTTTAGCAACATATTGGATACAATTTTTTTTTTCTTCTCAAAAGTGTGTATGCTATTTGGCCTTAACATGTCAACATCTTCATACAATCCATTACACATGGGTCAAGTCAAAGAAGGAAGGTAAATGTAACAACAGGATGTTATTTGCAAAGAACAGATGACATTCTGCTCATCTAAAACGAGGGATTAAATTAAAAATAGAAAAAAGGTTTTCACTCATAAGAATTTCTACTTACTGCAATACGGGCAGAATCAATTACTCGGCCAATGTTTCTGTTTTTTACAACAGCTTGCCCCCACTCCCTATCCAATGATTGCACTTTTTCATTTAGTTTTTTTTTTTTGTGGAAAGGCTTCCAAAGCAAACACAGCAGGTCTTTCTGTTTGCCTGATTAGAGGTCTGGCAAGATGTGCAGGGCCTGAATTTGGGCCGTGTCATGTTTACAAACTTCTGGCAAAGTGCAAAAAAAAAAAATACAAATATGATGGACAGAAAACACAAACAAACAGAACAACCGACAAAAAAAAAAAAAAAAAAAAAAAAAAAAAAAAAAAA
>NC_051431.1:33486618-33502393 GCF_001649575.2 Kryptolebias marmoratus | reverse complement strand
GGTAATCAGGTAAGTGGAGACAGGTGACATGATTAATATTGCTCACAGGTGGAGATGGGAGTGACAGGTAACCAGATGACTAAGCTGGGGGAATGAAAATGAAAACAAACACAGACACATGAGACAAGAGAAGAAGGAAACACGAACCAAACTACAAGATAACAGAAAATAATAAACACCAACTGAAACATAAAGCAACTAACTGAACACCAAAAACCCAAATCCTGACACTGGGAAGCTGTCAAAGCTTTGATTTTAATGCAATTCAAGGAGCTAGCTATAATTAGTGTTTCCAGACTGGGTTTATAAACGAAACCTGGGTGGACTTTCAGTATCAAGGTGGCAACAGCAAGCAGTGTGCGTACACTTTACTGTGACTCCACTATGGCTAATTAAGTGTAATTAGTACAGCTACAGTTGAATTTGATTAGCTTTTAGCGGCTAGGTTAGCTAGCTGTTAGCTACCTGTCTGCTCATTTTATGTGCCAAAATAGGTTAAGCACTTATCTAAATGTCATCAACTATTCACTGTTCCACAGACATGCCTCCACTAACTCGTAAAACTATCAATAGCACCTTTGAAGAAATGGAGAGATTCAGATTCGCACTCACCTGGATGCAGCTAATACGCGTGCAATGGCGTCGGTTTCTTCTTCTTGGATTTTGTTTTTGGCGGGTGGCTGCAAACAACTTCAGCGGCACACAGCGCCACCTATTGTTCACGAGTGCGTAAACTCCATACATTCTTCTTCTTGGGTTTACTGGCGGGTGACATCTAACGTTTAGATGTATTATCGCCATCTACCATGCTGGAGTGTGGGCCAGAGTATTTTTACTTCCTATCAAAACTAAATTCTACTATACAATCCCGTTTCCTTTAAAAAAGTAATAACTGCTTTATTTATTTATTTATTTATGTATTTATTTATTTATTTATTTACTTATTTATTTAACTCCATACATTATCCAACCCGCTTATCCTTCATAGGGTCGCGAGGCTCCCCCTTGTCCTTTCATTTTAATTTTGCATTATGATAAATTAACAAGAAGGCGTTATGTATGTCTTTGTTAAAAAAAAAAAAAAAAAAATTAAGGAGCCATCCAAAGCAAAGCTGAGCACTATAAATGAGAGCAAAGCTGAGCACTACAATATTCAATGAGAGCACCCTGCCCGTCAATGTATGACGAAAAGGGACAACCCAATGCGTCAATACGCGACGCAAAGGGAGCCTGCCCAAGCGTCCAAATGTGACGAGAAGGGAGTGATAATGTGTTGACAAAACACATGTAGACTGGTTGGGTGAACTCCTATGCACCCTCAAGGACTCTGCCGGGGGGGTAGAGAGGGGGTAGAGCTGGTCCAACGTTCCACGACCAGGACAAAAACCACACTGCTCTTCCTGAATCTGAGGTTTCACTATCTGACGGACCCTCCTCTCCAGAACCCCCGAATAAACCTTACCAGGGAGGCTTAAGAGTGTGATCCCTCTGTAGTTGGAACACACTATCCTGTCCCCCTTTTGGAAAAAGGGGACCACCACCCCGGTCTGCCAATCCAGGGGAACTGCCCCCGATGTCCACACAATATTGCAGAGTAACGTTAGCCAACACAACCCTACAACAGCAAAATTCTTAAGAAACTCCGGGCGAATCCATCCACCCCCAGAGCCTTGCCACCAAGGAGCTTTTCAACCACCTCGGTGACATCAGCACCGAAGATTGGAGAGCCCGACCAAAAGTCCCCAGGCTCCGCCTCCTCAGTTGAAAGACGTGCTGGTGGGATTGAGGAGGTCTTCGAAGTTGGTGCTGCACTGCTTTCCCCTCCTGAGACGCCGCATGGTAGACCAGAATCACCTCAAAGCCGTGTAGAAGTCTTTCTCCATGGTCTCTCCGAACTCCTCCCATGCCCGAGTTTTCGCTTTAGCAACCATCCGAGCTGCATGCCGCTTGGACTGCCAGTACCCGTCAGCTGCTTCTGGAGTCCCACAGGCCAAGAAGGCCCGATAGGTCTCCTTTTTCAGCCTGACAGCATCCCTCACTGCCGGTGTCCAACAGTGGGTTCAAGGGTTACTGCCGCAACAGGCACCAACTACCTTGCAACCACAGCTCCGATAAGCCGCCTCAACAATGGAGGCACGGAACGTGGCCCACTCAGGCTCAATGTCCCCACCTCCCCCGGAACATGTTCGAAGTTCTCCCGGAGGTGGGAGTTAAAGCTCCGCCTGACAGGAGACTCTGCCAGACGTTCCCAACAGACCCTCATAATACGTTTGGGCCTGCCAGGTCTGACCAGCATCCTCCCGCACCATCAGAGCCAACTCACCACCAGGTAGTGGTCAGTTGACAGCTCCACCCCTCTCATCACCCGAGTGTCCAAGACATGCGGCCGCAGATCAGATGAAATGACAACAAAGTCGATCATTTATCTGCGACCTAGGGTGACCTGGTGCCAAGAGCACATATAGACACCCTTATGTTTGAACATGGTGTTTGTTATGGACAATCCATGACGAGCACAGAAGTCCAACAACAGAACACTGCTCGGGTTCAGATCAGGGGGGCCGTTCCCCCAGCCACACCCCTCCAGGTCTCACTGTCACGTGAGCGTTGAAGTCCCCCAGCAGAACAAGGGAGTCCCCAGGAGGGGCACTATCCAGTAACCCCTCCAAGGACTCCAAAAAGGGTGGGTAATCTGAACTGCTGTTCGGCACATAAGCACAAACAACAGTCAGGACCCGTCCCCCCACACGTAGGCGGGGGGAGGCTACCCTTTTATTCACCAGGGTAAACCCCAACGTATAGGCACCAAGATGGGGGGCAGCAAGTATGCCCACACCTGCTCGGCGCCTCTCACCAGGGACAACTCCAGAGTGAAAGAGTTTCCAACCCCTCTCAAGGAGACTGGTTCCAGAGCCAGAGCCGTGCGTTGAGGTGAGCCTGACTATTTCCAGCTGGAACCTCTCAACCTCACACACCAGCTCAGGCTCCTTCCCCACCAGAGAGGTGACATTCCACGTCCCAAGAGCCAGCTTCTGTAGCCGAGGATCAGACCGCCAAGGTCCCCGCCTTCGGCCACTACCCATCCCTCATTGCACCCGACCCCTTTGGCCCCTCCTATAGGTGGTGAGCCCAAGGAAAGGTGGACCCATGTCACCTCTTCGGGCTGCGAAATCCCGGCCACCAGGTGCTTGCCAAAGTGCCCCACCTCCAGGCCTGGCTCAAGAGTGGGGCCCCGGTGACCCGCGTCCCGTGGGAGAGAATTTGGCATAAATTGGGAATGCAAAGAAGTCCATGTGTGGAGCAGATTATTTTGTCCATGAGTGTTAATGTGGTCTTTTGGTGAACAGGATCCGAGTGATTGAGAGCTGAGAAGTGAAGTCTCATGATCTGTGCGGTGATGGCCTGGAGTTCTGTTGGGGACATGGAAGTAGCCGCTGGGACTGGCAGCGGCTCAGCCTGACCCACTGGAGAAGCAGTGGTGGCGGCGGGCTGATCCACCGGAGAAGCTGCTGGGGTTTGTAGGGATGTGGAGGCTGCCGCAGCTAGTGCTTTCCCTCGGTGACGGTGGCCACAGGATCCGGGGGGAACCGCTGCAGAAGACCAGGGCCCATCCAGAAAGCCGAACGGGTGCTCCTGCTCCTGCTTACTGGTCCATGCCTTTATCACATCTAGGCTGGACTATTGTAATTCTTTATTATGTAGGTGTCCAAAAACTCTTTAAAAGTCTTCAGTTGATCAAAAATGCTGCTGCTAGAGTTCTAATGACAATTACAAGGAGAGTTTTATGATTCTGGCCTGTCTGTTTCTCTCACCCTGCAATCAGAACATTGGATGCACTTGCCTGCATCTCCGCTGCAGCGCAATCACCTCATGTCATGCACTTGCTCACCTGCCTACATATACTACATATTAAAGCTGCCTGCCTTAGTCAGTCATTGCTCTGTTGTAACGTCATCACACTCTCGCCAGCACTGTCTCCAGGATGAAAGGAACCCCTCCTCAGAATCTCACAGCTCTTTTGGACTCTGAAAAGCTTAGTGGCTTTATTTCTGAGTGTTCTATCCATTGAGGCCTGTGAAGCTGCATGTCATGGCCTTTTGGCCATTTTGTCTGCCATACCCCCTGTTGGGTTGGTGTAGGCTTGAATGCCTTGTTGTGTATTTGGTCAGTTGTAAAACCTGGTCAGACTGTTTGGTGGGGGTAGGGGAGAGCTATCTTTTTGTTTGATCCTAGTTTTCTCCTGTTTATGTGTTTGTTAGGAAGGTTATTTTGTGTGTTTGTATTTTTGTTTTTATTGGAGTTAGGTAAGTTTAATTTTAATTTTGTTTTCAGGGTTGTTTTGTTTGTTATGTTGGCCTGAGCTCTCCCTGAAGTTTTATCAGTCTGAATAGTAACTACTTAAAATGGCATAAAATAAACATCTTAAATGCCAACTTGACTTGACTTTGATGTTAGTCCCTTATACACCATAGACCGAGCCAGGTGACGTAACACTTGAACAAGTTAGGATAGGTCTGTGGGCTACAAAAAACATCTTCATTACATTTAATACACAAAATCCTTCTCAGATATTGAGATTTTCACCTGATCAGTTCTGCCTGTTTTGAGCTCATTTTAGAATGAGCGGTTTTAGGCCTACGTCACTTTTATGCAAATAAGCTGCAGTTGGCCATGCCCCAAACTCAGTGTCCCATCTCAGAACATAAAAAAATCACTGAAGGATTACAATCTACAGATCTGATGCACATTTATATCATTATTAATTCATAAAAAAAAAAAAGAAAGAAACATAAAATAAGGCCAGGATCAGCCCGGCCAGCAGCAGCAAGGTCAGTTTAGTCAGACGCAGCTCCTCCCCTCTGAACCCAAAAAGTGTCCAGACGGCCACCTGGTCAAGATAAGTTTAATTTTATTTTTTTCCAACTTTTGTTCTATTTTATTAACAGAGTTCTATTGTTAGTTTAGACAAACCTGTAGTGACTTTAACAGAGATGTGTTTCTGGGACAGCTGAGCTGTTCAAACTACAATTTTTGTGCGCTTGAACTGTTTCTAGAAGCTGAAGTACATATCCAAATGCAAGTACAAAAACATGCAAAAAGGGAATTTTGCATAATAGATCCCTTTTAACATGTGTTTTTCTTTGTCCTTGTTCCAATTAAAGTACACCTGGACCAATCATTCTATGTTTGTCTGTGTCTCTTTCCTGTTCACTTACCCCATCTGGTCAAAGCAGATGGCCACTCATCCTGGGCCTGGTTCTGTTTAAGCTTTCTTCCTGTTAACCCTCCCATAGCTTTTAGGTCAAATTGACCAAGAGTTACAAGGGCTTCTCTACCTCTCTTTGTCTCTCTCTTTTGAGGGCTTCAGGACAGTTAAAAGGGAGTTTTCCCTTTCCACTGTTGCAAATGCGTTTGAACAGGATGGGAGGGCAAAGTGAAGATTCAGCGCAATCTGCTGGCTTCCTTAGATACCTTTTACTAATTTGCTCTTGTATGTGAATGTTTTTGTATAGTGCCCTGAGATGATTATTCAATGGCATTTTGTAAGTGAGAAAATGCATGAGAAATGGAGAAGAGGGGGCTATATGTGAGCAGCAGAATGTTTTTATGCCAAGAAAAGAGCACCTCTGATGCCATCTTTACTTTGAGGATACTAATGAAGAAGAAGTACAGAGAGGGTCAGAAAGAACTTCATTGTGTTTTGGTGAATTTAGAAAAAGCATACAACAGGGTGCCGAGGGAGGAGCTGTGATGTTGTATGAGGAAATCTGGAGTAAAAAAAGTATTTTAGACTGGTACAGGATATGTATGAGGACAGCAGGACAGTGGTGAGGTGACTAGGGAACAGGTGGAAGAGAACTTGGAGAGATGGAGGCATGTACTTGAAAGATGAGAAATCAAAGAGGGATAGCAATACAGAGTATGTGTGTGAATGAGAGGGAGGCAGGTGGAACAGTGAGGCTACAAGGAGCAGAGGACACAAAGGTTGCAAAACTTTAAGTATTTAGGGTCAACTGTCCAAGAAAATGGGAAGTGTGGTGAAGGGGTGACAAAGAGAGTCCAGGCAGGATGAAGTGGATGGAGACAAGAGTGGGAGAGATCTGTGACAAAAGGGTGGCAACAAAGGTCAAAGGAAACATTTACAAGAACGTGGTGAGAGCAGCTATGTTGCATAGTTTGGAGACAGTGGCAATGACAAAAAGACAGGAGAGAGAACTGAATTAGGATTAGGAATGAGGTCATTAGAGGTACAGAACAGGTTGAAGGACAGGGAGATAAAGTTAGAGAGGCCAGACTGAGATAATTTGGACATGTGCAGAGGAGGGACAGTGGGTATATTGGTAAAAGAATGTTAGAGATGTAGCTGCCAGGAAAAAGACAAAGAGGACGGCCAAAGAGGAGATATATGGATACAGTTAGAGAGGACATGGAGGTAGTTGGAGTGAGGACAGAGGACGCAGAAGATGGAGTTAGATAGAAGAGGATGTCTTGTTATGGTAATTTCTGAAAAAGAAAGAGTAAGAAAAAAGGAGAATAAACCAAATAAATAAAATTCTATTCTATTCTTATTCAGGCAGATACAAATCATCTAACTTTAAATATCAATGTTAAGTCCTTGTCCAATATAACATCTGATTAATACACTCCACCTGTTAGTCATTCACAACTCAGCAGCAATGTGCTTCACAGATTCCCACAAAAAATCAAAGATCTTTTGTGAGTGCAGCTGTTTAGTAGGAATATTCAAATGAGCATGCATCTTGAATGTGCCCACGTTTTTTCCTCTTCCTGCTCCTCCTCCTCCTCATCCACCAAATGTAAAATGGACTGGGCCACTATTTCTCCCTACCCCCGGAACAGAGCTAAAAATAACTCAGTATGATGTCAAAAGCGAGTGAAAGTGGCAGCAAGAGGGATGGGCCACAGGTTGACAGGAGAATGTGTGAAAGAGAAAGTGGGAAGGCTATTTTATTGAGCCACCCTGTTTTAGCACAATAGTCAATACCCAATGGATGAGCACAAACTGTTTTTAAAGTGAAAAAAAGAAACTGTTCATGCAAGTGGGTACTTAAAAAAAACTATAAGCTCATGATAAAGAACAATATGAACAATATTTTTTGATCATTATTTGACCAAGTAGACAGGAGGAGCCTTGCATATTTATTTTTTGTTTTTTTTTAGTACTGAAACAGGAACAGACTCTACTGCTCTCCAGACTTTCTCTTTAAAAATTGAAAATTCTTTAAGCTGCACGCTGGATTAAAAAAAATCAAAACCAAGTGTGTGTATTGTGAAACCTTAATCTAATTTGTGAAACCTCAATAAAGGGGGATTTTAGCACTTTTTTTACATCCGGACCACACTAGAACTGGTCCAGCTCCAAAACTACAACACCTCACTGGAATTTGATAAAAAGGTCAAATCTCTGCTAAAGCTTGTGTTCTGAATGTGTTTGTGCAGCGTGAACAATCAACATTCATATAAACTAATTCATGTAATTTCAGTGAATCATCATGGTTGTGCCCTGAGTCCTCTGCTGCTTCAGATGACATCGATCCCCATGGATTTACAAACACACACAAATACATGTCATATACACATTCAAGTCACTTGTTTTAAATAAATGCTTCTATTTTAATTAAGTTTTGTCTTCATTGTAACTGATGTGCAGGGGGAGAATGAGTGGTTGACCTCAGGATTTTTTAAAGTCTGGCTACAGCCCTGGGAGTCAGTATCAGGGTTTCCCCCCAGAAAAGAGGCTAAGCCCGGTGGTAGATGGCCATTCGCCAGCCGACCGTGATTTTGTAAAAAAAAGATTAAAGTTGACAGGAAAGTTGAAAATATGGCTATTTATTATGTGATATTGCAAGAAATTTGTGCCAAACATTTACACAACTGCAGTTTTACAAAAAGGCACTTTTGAAAAAAAAATTTAAACAAAAGCACAATTAAAATAAATACAAATTGATTGCACCTAATCTAAATCCTAATTTAAGTCACATTTACAAGTAATATAAATTACCATAAATGAAAAACTGCAAACAAAGCACCAACACACGTCTCACGTCAAGGCCAATGAATAACAACAGAGAAAAACAGACAGATGCTGTACTGTGCATATCTAATGCTGAATTTAATAGCATCATTTTACTGTTAAACAAGGATAATATTTTCACTAAGCACAAAACATGCTTACCATATTCAGTCTTGTAAAGCCACCTGCTGAATTTTAGCTCAACTAACCATTTTTGGTTAAACCCACTTGTTCCATGTTTATTGCTGTGGCTCCGACGACCTGCTAACTCCAGGGCTCCGTGAACAGTGCACGGACCTGAGCGTGCGGTGGAGGTGTTTTTACTTAGCTCTTACATGGGTGCAGTATTCTCCAAAAAGACTAGGGGCAGTGGGCGCGCGCGGTCCACACCAAGTTATAGAAGGTGAACAACGCGACACCGCACGGGACCTTCGCGCAGGGGCGGGGACAGCGTGATTGTGTCACAGTTGGCGCACAACATAAAAATGGAATTTACGGATGTGCGTTAAAAATGGAATGTTATTGATCTATGTTGTGATTGTTTTTCTTTTGGCTGCTCCCTTTTGCAGGGGTCGCCACAAACCTGAGCAAACTTGCATGAAAAATTTGGCAATTGTTTTATGCTGGATGCCTTTCCTGATGCAACCTAGGCTCTAACCAGCAGCCTCAAGATTATAGGACCGCGGCATTGACCACCGAGCTACAACAGTGCATAATATTATTAATACATATGGTGAACAAAATTGGTCTAAATACAGAACCTTAGGGAACACCTTTGAACATAGAGAGAAAAAAAGGCTGAATATCTTCTATTTTAACAGACTGCAATCTACCACGAAAGTAGTTTTTGAACCACAGACAGTTATTTTTGCCCAAGCCTAATGACAACAAATGATGTAGGAGAATGGTCAACAGAACCATTTTTTAATCTATGAAAAGTAGCACAATGTTGTTTGTTATTTAAAGCTAAAATCATGCCATCTAAAACTAGGGAGGCAGCAGAGGTGGTACTATATAAAGGTCCAACTCCAGACTGGAATGGAATTACTGCACAAATATTAATTTATTTCTCTTTATTTTGAACAGACAAAATAAATATAGGCAAGGGAAAAAAAAATAATATATATACACATATAATTAAAACAAATTGTCTTGCCCAATTGACATGCAATCTTATATTATCTGTTTGAAAAGGAGCAGGTAGAAGATACAAGATCTTGTAATTTCCTGACCCTCTTATACTCATCAACTTATAAACATTTGAATTTCCAAACACTAAATAAACTTAAATTATTTTCACATTACATAACATTTAAGTCTTGCATTCTCATCTTTAACCCTCATGCGGCGCCTTGGGGTCCCGGAAGACCCCACCCCACACCCCCATTTCGTGCCCAAAATTAAAAAAAACTAATCAGTGGGGTGTCGGAGGAGGAAGAGGAATGGGGTTCAATCAATCGACTTCCATGGGCTTGTCCAGATCCACCAAGTTCACTTTGTTTCGGAAGAGACCCCGTAGCACCCACCAGTGGTCATCGCCGGAGCGTGTTGCCGCGTCGTCTTCGTCTCGTCTCTCATCCAGTGTGGGCGACGCGTAGTATTAGTACCCTTACAAAAAAATCCCACGAAAATCACATGTGACTTTCACATGTGATCACATTGTAAGGGTAGGAGCAGGGGTGCGCAGTGGAGGAGACCTGTAGTAGAAGGAGGGCCCGTGGTGAAAGTGAAGGCATCGTTCATGCCGAGGGCTGCTCCTTATCGAGTCATTTGTGAAAAGGAATAGAAAAAAAACAAAAGAGTACGTATGATGTCTTCTCCTTCTTCTTTTTTTTTTCTTCCCCGCCTTTTCTCTCAACCGGCCAACCGTGTCTCGTTAGTAGTCGTGCGGCGCGTGGGAGTAAGTCACCGTCGCGTTTTTCGTATCATTTACGCATCGAGGGTTCCGTTAAAACTCGGGTATTTCCCCCCAAAAAATAAAATGGCCAAGCGGCGAGTCAAGTGGACGTCAGCCCCCACCGCCAAACCACTGATGTTCATGTTCACGTGTCGCCGTCTCGAAGTTTCGTCAGAGGAGGAAGAGAAAAAGGAAGATGAGGACAAACAGGAGGAGGAGGAGGATGCGTCGTCGTCATTGTTGTCTCCTTCCTCCGCAGAAGAAGCCGTTGCGTCGTCCAACGACGACGAACCGCTGCCGCCTCTGATGCCATCAGGGCAAGGGTCCGTGATGTGGCGAGCGAAGCCTTTTCCTTGACCCGCCGGCACACAGTGCCGCACCTGGTCCAACTCCGCTGGCCAGACGCACCAACTCGGAGACGTCAAGGCCGGTGGCCGCGTTCGCTCTGTTCTTCGACGCAAGCCTCGAAGAACGCGTCGCGGCGAAGACGAACCTGGAAGCGAGCCGCAGCAGCGGCTGTCGACCCATGGGTCGCGCGGAGTTTCGAGCGTACATGGGTCTGCTGCTGCTGGAGGGCGTGTACAGATCACGGAGGCGTGCGAGAGCCTGTGGCACCCCGAGATGGGCAGAGGAGTCGCTGCTTGTTCCGACAGTACATGCCCGGCAATCCGGTCAAGTACGGACTCAAGCTGTGGGTGTGTTGAAATGCCCGGTCCAGCTACGCAGGGAAGATGCAGATGTACGAGGGCAAATGTGAGAAAGGGGGGGCTCCCAAAAAGAACCTGGCCACCAGAGTAGTGATGGACGTGACGGACGGGTTGCGCCCCAGCACCAACGTGACGATGACAACTTTTTCACCTCGTATAAACTGGCCGCCACACTGCGAGCGACGGTGAGAGGCGGCTAACTCTGCTGGGCATGGTCAGAGCCAACAGGCGCAACGTGCCAGGCGAGCTGCTCGAGACCAAAGGCAGAGAAGCGCGCTTGTCGCGATTCGTTTTCATCTCCGAGCCAGTCGCGGCCACGAGGATATCGTACGTGCCCAAGCGCAACAAAAACGTGACCCTCCTGACCACCACCCCGTGGCACTTGAGCGAGCGGGAAGTGACTGCGCCAACCGCAAGCCGCTGGCGCTGCTTCACTACAACACCACGAAGGGTGGCGTCGACAACCTGGACAAGGTGCTCGCCACCTACAGCTGCAGGCGAAAGACCTCGCGGTGGCCCATGGCGCTGTTCCACAACATGATCAACGTGTGGGCCTATAACGCCTACATCATCTGGCGCGAGCTCCATTTCGAATGGATGTCGCGGAGCCGCAACAGGCGGCGGGTGTTCTTAGAGCACACGTGTCAAACTCAAGGCCCGCTGGCCAGATCCGGCCCTCTGTAACATTTCATTCATTTTTTAATTTTGGCCCCGTTTCGTCACTGGGTTTGACACCCCTGTCTTAGAGGAACTGGGCACGGAGCTTTTTTGTTTATTTTAGTAGTAGTAGTAGTAGTAGTAGTAGTAGTAGTAGTAGTAGTAGCATTTATTTTTATTTTGGCCACGGTGCACCCTCACTCCGTTCGGCTCTGTTACGCGCTTGTCTTGTGTATGTACAAATGTTTTATAATTTAAAAAAAATAAAATAAAATAAAGTTGTCAGGTCAGAGAGTGGGGAAGGAGGCGAACCCAGAATGCAGACTCATGTTAAAGAAAACTAATTTAATAAAACAAATAAACAAAAACAAAACGCTAACGTGGCAGCAAAGAGAAACTACGGTTAAGCATAAAACGACCAGGTGAGGAGCAAACACATAAATCCAAGGCAACAAGAGCATGACAGGGAACAGAGATCAATGAACCAGCAGGGTTTGGGAGAAATGACCGGGTTTTTAAACAGAAGGTAATTGGCAAGTGAGCACAGGTGAAGCAATTGACAAGATTAGAGACAGGTGTAGATGGGCGTGGCAGGAAAAACTAAACTGAAACAACAACTCAAACAAGAAACAAGATAATAATAAAAACTAGAAAGTTCCTGGAGAAACTTTGACGGGACCTGTGTGTTCATGCTGAACCAAGATGGCTCCAAGAGCTGATCAGTTGCAGACAGGAACCATAAAGGGCTGGTCCTTCACATGCGAGGAGTCTAGCTGTGAAGTTTGACTGTAAACGGTTGCTGTACTGTAATACTCAGATTACTTAGTGTCTTATTTTTTGTGGCTTTACTACCCCCTTGTGGCAGGATGTAGGTTAGGTTTTGTTTTCCTTGAAATTCAGTCTGTCTAACGTCTTCGACCTTGCAACGTGTCAGAGTGACAGTGTCTGAATCTTTTCTTAAGCTTGAAGTATTTTTGTCCGTAAGTAATGTGTTATTGTATTCAATATTACTTGATAGAGATTGTCTGCTATTGTAAGTTGTTGTATAATGTTTAACTAATGTAAACGCGTCGAGCCTTCGTGATACTCCATGCTAGAATGTCCTTTGTATTAGCAATGTGTGCTCGACATGTGCAAACCGTTCATATCTTGTTTTCATGTTATTTTGCAGTTTTACGGAGAAGAAATAAAACAGAAAGAAAACCAAATGGAAGAGAAATATCATTAAACCACAGACGTATTTCAGCCCACCGTTTGGAGTTTGTTTTTTTTTTCTACGTTCGCTATCTGTCTAGCTCAGGCTAGTACACGTCTGTGTGAGGACAGAATAGTTGCAGAGTTGGAGCTCACAGACTGTTGTGACCTTTGACCTTTTGACCTTGAACTCCTTAGCATGGCTCCCTGACCCATGAGGGTTCTAGCTGTGATGTTTGACCTTTCTACGTTAAACGGTTGCCACGTTACAGCACGCACAAGTTTCAGTCTGAATTTCTTACCCCTCTAGCTTTGGCGGCCATCTTGATATTTTAACTTTGCACTCAGTATGCAATAGGCCTCTGTCTCAGCTACTGCCTTGCTAAATTTCAGCTCCATATGTCTAAAAATGACTGAGTTAAAGCTGAATGAAACTGATGATTACAAAATGGCCGACATTGGCAGATGTAAAAAAAAAAAAATCACCACATGTTGTTATCCTCTTTATTGACTGCTTAGACACTGGGTGAATGAACAAAAAAAGGTCAAGTGTTCTTGAATCATCATTCTGCGAAAAAGACACACACACACCCCAACAAAACAACTCTTCATCTTCGCACTCGTCGATTACATATTGTGTGTGTACAAATGTTTATTTTCTTATAATAAATAACAAATATATATATTTTTATTATTTATTTATTTTGTTTAGGGGTTCTTGAGTCATCATTCTCCAAAAAACAGAAACAAACAACAAAAAAAAACATCTTTGCACTCGTCGATTAGATATTGTGTGTTTATACAAATGTTTATAGTTAAAAGAAAAAAACTAAACAAACAAAGCACAAAAAAAAAAGTAATATATGAAGTTCGTGTTTTTCATCATCTCTGCGTGGTTTTCCGACTACACACTTTTTTTTTCTTTGCAATTATTTAAACATTTTATATGATCTATAGCATTATTGGTCTTTGAAACACTCATCTTACATAACATATTTCCCAAAAAGCTCCAGTTTTTTAAGCTGCTTTATATTTGTACTTTTTTTAACTCATCAATCAATCCATTCCATAAATCTACTGATAAACAAAAACTCTTTTTGGTTGTTTTTTAAAATTTCTTTCTCCTCTTAAATTGTAACCCCCCTCGCTGTCACAAAAAATGTTTTGAATATTGTGTGGAAACTGATGATTTCTTACTTTAAACATAAGTTGTTCTGTTTTAAAAGTTACAAGATCCCAAAACTTTAGTACATTTGATTTAAAAATAAAAACATGCACATAAATTGATAGGACCTTCTGGGAGGCAGAAAAGAGGTCTGTAGACCCCAATGACAATAACTGGTCACACCCGTGCACTCCTTTTTTTAGCTGCATGGTATGAGCATTTTTCCATGGTATTGTTCTTTTAGTGGTAACTTTTTTGTTTTAATGACAGTAAGTGCATCAAGTACTGATTGGATTTTGTTGGTGAATGGAAAGACTAAATCATCACAGGAGGGTTGGATGGAATTACTGTAGAATATGATTTGAGAGGTGAGACTCATGGCTACCTCAGGTGTAATGTAGCATGTTGAAATAATGATTTGGATTATTGAAAACTATACAGTGGTGAGCTGACAATGCCAGATCAGTTATGGATGTCTGTCTAAAGAAGAAGAAAGAAACAAAGTTGGGAGGACAGACCTCCAAAAGTGCTGCAGGCACATCTGCGCCTAACCAGGTATCAGTAAGAAGAAAACAATCCAAACTGTGATCAGTAATAAGTTTGTTTGTGGTAAAAGACCTGTTAGATATTGCTCTAATGTTGGACAATGTTATTTTGAGTTCAGGTGGTGATGATAGACAATTTCTGTATGTATGTACAGTAGCCAAGTTGTTTTTGTTCTGCTCACATATTTATTTTTTACTGTATTGTGTTGTTCTGAGATGATGGTTGTGATGAGGCTGATAGAGGGGGGAGGAGAAGCAGTTACTCGTGCTAACATGTACTGTCGAATGTTTTGGGTAAGAGACTGTGTGGTTGGGATGGAGTCTGTCCCATTTAGAGAATGCTGAAAGACCCTAAATTAAGTCAAAATTGTCTATAAAAGTACATTTAAAAATGTCCCAAGATGCCTTTAGCCAAGAATTCAGGGACAAAAGCCAACTAAACTCTATCTGTCCCTTTTTTATAAGTGGGGAGGAGTCCTGAGATTAAAATGTTTTTTCTGTGTGTTTGAGGGTGGTGAGTAGGGTTTTAAAATGGTCCTTGAGTTTTTCTGTTTCACAGTAGGAGGTGTTATTAGTGCTGATATGAGCTACAATGTTACTCACCTCCTTGAGAGAAGCAAATCCTTTTTCTGCAGTTCTTAAGAAAGCTGCTGAGTATACTCATTAAGGTCAGCAATTTTCCTATTTGTGTTTATGAGCAAGCCACATCATTTTCAACACACGCAGCTGCCAGTGTAGCACCAAAAGACAAACAAAACTTGATTTGTGATAAATTGGAGTTCAGGGCAAGGCTGTAACTGCTGATAAAGCCAATGTTATCTAATTCAGGGTGGAGCCTGGCCTTGACCTGGTGGCAGATGGTAGACTATGGGCTAGGCCCAGTGGCTAGCTGCTCAGCTCTGCTGCTGCCAACTAACCTGTATCCCATTATAATAAAGTAAAGAAAAAAATTGTTATAATGTAGCATCCTGCTGTTAGATTTTCATATGGAATAATATTACAGTCACAGCTAAATTCAACTTATTTCATTACATAAAATAAAATTTTATTTGCTTGTGGCTGGGAGGTCAGTGAATGCACATGGAGTAGGATGTGCTTCAGCACAGCTTTGCAGGAATGGGATAATATATTTTAATTAAGAACTAAAGTCTATTCATCACCACAGCTGTGTTTGGGGAGGTAGCAGTACCTCTACGTCCTCTGAGTCATATATGGATAAATGACGAGTCTTTGGACATTTAAAGAGCATTCTAGAATTGGCCAAGGAGTGCTACGCCACCCAACCTTGGAGCCAGATTCCTTCCAGCAAAGCTGTCATTACCTTGACAGTGTGTCAAGGTATTACATATTTTCCAAAAATTTAAGGAATATGGATCTGATCAGCTGGTTTTCAACGCAATTGATACAATTTTCTCGACTGGGTGAAGGAGAGTCCAGTCTCGGGATATGTCTCGCTGGGTATACAGTGGATTCCTGGCAGGAGTGGACGACTGTGTACCTACCGACGTGGAGGTTCCTTATATATTTGGGTTTTTGATAACAGGATTTCTGCTCTTTGGACCAGGCAGTTACCTG
>NC_051431.1:33480781-33485958 GCF_001649575.2 Kryptolebias marmoratus | reverse complement strand
ACTTTTAGATAGTTCGGTACCGTTAGTTTTAGTTTTAGCATTGTCATGTTTTAGATTATTTAGCCTTCCTGTACACTTAGCTTAGTTACTGTACAATTAGTTATCATATTCAATGTTAGCTAGATTCTTCGTGCCTTGGTTTAGTAATATCATGTTTTAGTAGTTTAGTTATCATGTACCTTGGTTAGCATTGTCATGTTTTACCTTAGTTATCTTGTCATGTTCTGTAACTCTGTCTGTAATTTTGTTCTTGTGTTGTAAAGCACTTTGAGTCGCCTCGTGCTGAAAAGTTCTATATAAATAAATCTACCTACCTACCTACCTAAAGAAGGATGTTGCGGCTGCTCTAAAACTGATGAAAGAAAAGTCACTTTTGGCAAAGTGAAACTGAACTCTTTTAAACTCAATCGGCAAAAATAAACAATAACCTAGATTACACAAATTTATGTACTCTTGTTAATTAACTAATTAGCTTTATTCAAATACACATACATGACAAATTTAACATATTTTGCTGTACAAAACAGCGACACAAACAATGGTATTAGCTACTGTACTGTAGGAGCATTAGCATTAGCAGCATTAGCCAATTTGGATCAGTTTGTATAACTAGCAAAAGCAATGTTGAGACGCACACAACATTACATGCAGTATTAGCATAACAGAAACACTTTCTACAGGCAAGAGTCTCAACCAACATCACCAGCTTACGTGTACCAAAACTGATAAACACATTCAGCAGAGCAATCAACAGTGGCTTCAACCTGCAAACAGCAAACTCTCCAAATCCGTCACGCGAGACTTCCCTTCTGCTTAATGTGTGAAAACACTGTTTGTGTACCAACACTGCAACCTACTGGCAATTACAGATGCTGGCTTGGAAAACAAACAGTGTAACATAACTTTTTAATGAACAAAAGAAAATGGAAGAAATTGTTGTTGAAAACCAACAGATTTATTGTGCCACACATGGCTAAAAAACCTGAAGCTAAATTAGACCAAGTGCAAGTAAATATATATTTTTTTAAATCAATGATTCTGTTATGCTTTTATACAGCTACAAGATTTAACTCTTTGTATTAAAAGTTTTGTGGCTGTAGTTATTTGAATTGATGCTTGCTGCAAGCTAGCAAGTATTAGCTGGGTTGTTCAGTTGTTGAGAATTTTTAGGAATAGCCACAAAACTGTTTAAACACAGCCACAATTAGAATAATAATACAGTCATTTGGGGGCACATGATTCAATATAGGCTTGACTTGCTAGTTTTTACTGAATTTAATGTGCCTTACAGGAGAAAGGGGCCGTTTAAACCTCGAAGGCTTTCCTTAAAACCAAAGCCACAAAAAACTCACTGTTCATGGACGAAACCCAGCAGATCAGCCTTCTCTTTACCCTGTGGAAGATTCCCAAAACGACACAGACTATCCACATGTGAGTACTTTACGGCTGAATTGTAGTTCTAAACAAAATACCTTTGAGATATTGGCATTTCACTAAAGTGTTCATGAGTGTTTGGTTCTCAGTCCTTTTCCCCATGCCCGAAAAGCCCCTTTTGTCAGCGTCATTGTTCAATATAGATAAGGAGTACCACCCTTTTTGAACCAATTTTGCTGAGATGGTATCAACAAAAATTTGGCTTGTTTTGGCTTGGCTCAAAGCTGTGGCTAAATAATAATCCACTTGATATGTCTTGATCCAGAATAATATAGTACCATTATTATAAAATCTATTATCAAATTCATTTGTATAGTTTTATTTTTCCTTTAAAGTTCTTTAGCAGTGACTGCTGTTTTAACCTTTTCTCGATAGTGGGTGCTGAAGTGGATGACTTTTTAAAGCTGTTTTTTACTAAATTAACTATTGTGAGTTAACCCAAACACTGCCTCCCACTGACTAACAAATGTAAGGCCACCCCAAATTTCTCAAAACCATACATCCATCCATTATCTTTACCCACTTCTTTACGGGTCACAAGAGCTGGTACCTATCTCTGCCCATCACTGTGAGACGCATGGGACACCCTGGACAGGTTGTAAGTCCATCACAAGGCTACATAGAAGCAAACGAGACAAACAACCACTCACACGTAGGGTCAATTTAGAGTTACTAATTAACCAACATGCATGTTTTTGGTCAGTGGGAGGTAACTGGAATACCCAGAGTAAACCCACGCATTTAAAATAAGAACATGCAAACACCAACCAGACAGGCCCCAGGCCCTGAAGCGATCCTACACCAACATTAAAAAATAAGCACTGCCAAGTGCCCTCAGTTAGGACAACAGATCTAAGTTGAAAATATTATATTATGATGCAGAGAAACCAATGTCCAACTAAAAATAACACCATCAGGTCAAGCTTTTTTTTAAGCAAATTATGTAAAGACTTGAGCACACTGTAGGCAAAATAATATCTGACTCGTGGGCCTGCCAGAGGGCTCAGAAGATCCACAATCCACAGAGTTTATGGCCAAAATTCTTAAGAACTTGTTGAGGAGAAGCCCAGCCATACACTACGTGCTAAACCAAGGGAGGGCAAATCATCAGGGTGAGACTGTTTCAAACCAGGAATACCATTCTGCGCCATGCCAGAGGCTTTCACCTTGCTACACACCAGGAAAAGGGTATGCCTTTTTTTTAGACTTCCTGCTGACTGTGGCTAGACAAAGAGCTCTGTGGTTGTGCTAACGTTAAATAAAATCTTTCAGTACTCAGCTATGCCACACATCACCGTGTCCAATGCCAAACTGAATGTATTAGTCTTGCATCTAATCAGTCCAGGAGTTTATTCAGCTCACGTTGGATTGATACATTCAACAGCCTCAGCACAGTCTATGCTCATCACACATACATTCACACAGTAACACAGATGTTGTTCACTTGAGAAAAATGAACCCATGTTATGCACAAGTGTGATGTAGTGTTCTTTCAGACCAGTATGGCAATTTTGAAAAGGAGTTGTTTTATAAGCATTAAAAATTATTTTAAAACTGGCACTCGTTTGGCTAGTCATTAGCCTTGCCTGGATAGACTTTTGCCTCTTTCTTCATACTCTGCGCTCTATGACTGATGTCACATCTTATAAAATGTACTAACTATTGATAATTATTCAACAGATATCACATCAAAGTTGACTGGACTATGCCTTTAAGAAAATCTTTAAAAAAAGAAATCACTGGGTGTACATCCAGTGTTCTTTAATTTCTAAAACTCCTGGATCCAATCACTGGATGTACATCCAGTGAATATTTGATTATTTGATGTGGCATGAGCTTTTTGTCACGTGTGGTGGAGAAGGAGGCGAAACCAGGAGGTGAAACAAAACAACTAAAGAGGATGAGAGGAGAGGGACCAAAACAAAGACTGTGAAGACTTGCTCCAGGAACCAAGGTCCCTCTGGTTTTATCAAGAAACACTGAAATACTGTCAGCCAGTTACAACATCAAAACTTGAGTGTTCACTGGGGCATCTTCTGTAATGATAAAAAGTAATAAAACTTGTTTAAACCATTAGACCAATTTCTTATTAGATAGGTAATCATAAATCCTCAATGTTCCTTTTTCAACACATTTCAAAATTTTCACAATTGAAGAACAGATTTATTCTCTGCATAAATCGTGTTTTCTTTGATGGAACAGAGATTGAAGGACGCACTGTGTAAATTACATATCTCTGTACACTTTATCCAGGGAGCCAGTCATAACAGAATGGCCTTTTACACAGAACAGTTGGTCAGAGGGAGTTCCTTCATGCTACGAGAGTCATTCACATCACAGAATCTGAGCACTAACACATCTTGTGAATCCTTAAAATGTTGAATGAGATTATGTGTATAATTTACAAGATTTGACCAAAACACCTATAACTCCAAACCTTGTCATTATCAGTTGATTTTAGTTTAAAACTATGGCATAAAAGGTGATGGGCAATATGAATTCCTTCAAGGAACACTGGGCATTTAACTTACCATTATGCTTTTGGAGTAAATGATGTCACTAATGAAAGATATAGAGGACAAAAAATTGTGCAAGACAAATTTTTGTTAAGTTCTTTTAAAGATTTTCTACAGTGTAACATGCAGACGATTCACACCTGGGTTTGAGTTCTAATCACCCGAGTGAAGCATTTTTTTCAAACAGTTTTAATTGTCTTTAAATATTACTCATATGCTTCCATCCTGATTTCCTCTCTCTGTTCATCATCCTTCAACTCTCCCTCTCTGCTAATTTTCTTTTGGGGAGTTACAGCTAGTAGCATGGACAAATCCTCTCATTAGTATGCTATGTTAATTAACAAGCTTTGGATTCCATCTGCTGAACTAAGACTCGTCTGTAGCCCAGCCAGGGTCAGAGGTTGCCAATTACCAAGAAGTGAGGTTTTCTCACATGTTCTGATCTATCAGCACCATCTTACAGTTTTCTAGTTCCTCTCGTTCACATTAGATGTACTTCATTTACAAGACATGACAATAGCAGATGCTATCGTTATAAACAATGAGAGTTGCCTCTTATTTTCAAAAGCAGGTGACTGGGAAAGAATTGGTATTGTGCGCAAAAATGCAATTGTACTATTTAACACTGATAAAAGAGCTGAGCTTTGTGTTTGTAAAAATTCTTGTTTTATTATCTAGCTGTAATTTAAGCCATCATACCTTTTTACAGTCTTCATTTTTCTAACTGAAAAATAGAACTTAGATAAGGTGGGCTAGTGCTTGTGAGCAGTGATAGGGACCTGGGCACAGTGCTCAGCTGTGGATGTGGCTGTAACCTGAACATGGAGCTTGGCTGTGCTGAGACCAGGGCTGATATTTTTAGGGCTAGCCACATTCCTCAAAAAGCTAATTTCTCCTAAGCAGAGTCTCTAAGTGCTGGACTGTCTGTCTGCCAGGTCTGGATCAAATGTCAAAGCCTCACAAGCTAAGTAGTACTCCTGCTTAGTTTCACCAAAAACTCAACCATTTCTGGAGATTCTATAAGCCATGGCTTGGCATCAGATTGTAACAGCAGAGCTTGCTGCAACCCTCTATTATCAATCAATCAATCAATCAATCAAATTTTATTTGTATAGCACATTTCAGCAGCAAGGCATTTCAAGGTGCTTTACATAATTAAAAAACAAAATAAAAACAGCATGTGACAATGAATAAACAGTAAGAAAGAGAAAAACATCGAAGACATCA
>NC_051431.1:33472158-33478696 GCF_001649575.2 Kryptolebias marmoratus | reverse complement strand
TTGAGTGTGTGTTGCTTGCTTGACATGTTGTGTTAGACCAAAACTCTCTAATATATTAAACAGATTTTTTGCCCCTTGGTCTTGGGGGCTGTCAACATGAATGTTGAAATCACCGACAATTATTAAACTATCATAATCAATGCATATGAGAGATAGAAGCTCATTCAAGTCCGTGAAGAAATTTTTCTCATATGTTGGGGTTTTGTATAGAGTTAGTGTTAAAGTCCGTTTGTGGCCTTTTACCTCAATTCCAAGATACTCAAAAGACGTGAAATTCCCCAAAGAGATTTTACTACAGTTTATGGTATTCTTAAATATTGAAGCCACGCTTCCTCCTTTTTTGTGTTTTCTCTTCTCACTTAAAAAATTGTACGTAGGAGGCGCTGATTCAATTAGTACGATTGCTTCATTATTGTCATTCAGCCATGTTTCTGTCAGAAATAAAACATCAATATTATGCTTGGTGATGAAATCATTAATTAATAGAGCTTTAGCACAGAGAGATCTGGTATTTAAAAGAGCCAGTTTAAGTGACTTGGGGGCTGAAAGTTTTTAAAACTAAACATCCCAATAAATACATCATATAATACTGTAGTGAAGTGAAGTGAAATTTATATAGCACTTTTCAGCAGCAAGGCGATCCAAAGTGCTTTACAACACAGAAACAACAACAGAATCAAAACAACAATCATGTACATAATCAAATACAGAGACACAGAATCAAATACAGCAAACATCATAAAAACATCATAATCAAATATAGATCAATCATGTATAAACTAAATGAAATATAGGATAATCTAAATGAAATCATGAAACTAAACATATCTAAACATGAGCTGAGACAGTCAAAATAGAAGCTAAAATAATCTAAATAAAATCATGATAAAGTTAAAGCTGAACTAAACTAAACAACAATTAGGCTAAGACAGTCAAAATATGAGCTAAGATAAGCTAAACTAAACAGGAAGGCTAAATAAGCTAACATAAACTGAAACATGATAATGCTAAGCTAAGAGTACAGCGTGACTAAAAGTACCAAAAGGCCTGCTAAACAGCCAACATAATAATTACTAAGATAACTAAACTAAAACCACGATAAAGTTAAAGCTGAACTAAACAACAATTAGGAATGTAACAATCTAACAATATATAAAATATGAGCTAAGATAAACTAAACTAAACTAAATGTACAGGAAGGCTAAATAAGCTAAAACATGACAATACTAAACTAAGGGTACAAAAAACTTTCTAATAGTACCAAAAGGCCCGCTAAACAGCCAACATGAGAAATTAGTGAAGGAAGGGAGGAAGGGAGCGGGATGACAGAGATGACTCAGAAATAGCAGAAAGTGTGTGTGTGTGTGTGTGTTTGTAGAGACGGTGGAAGACGATGTGGTGTATGTTGTTTGTGTGTGTGTGTATGTGTGTGTGTGTTTGTAGATAAGTCCATGAATCATGTCACAGAGGCCATTGTCTGTGATAATGTGATGGAATGTTTATCAGCCAGCCCAGAGCAGATCCACAGATGTCCTTAGGCAAGGGAGGGGGCAGAGCATCTTGTTTACATAAAATCCAGGGAGAAATTGAAGATAGCTAGCCAAGGCCGGTGTTCCGACTTTCTGTGCTACTCATCAATCCGACCTACCTTGGGGTAATGCGCATGCGCAGACCGATGTTACGTCACAGGTTGTTTACTCAGCTGATTTCTTATCGATATGCACAACCTGTAGGTTTCGTTTAGTTTCGTTTCATTTCGCCAAAGGTTACAATAAGTTTTATTTCAGTAAGCCGCAATGTTAGTCAAACATATTAATATAAATGGCTTTTTTGCTGTTGGTTTTTTCTTCCTGTTTGTTTTTTCATACCTTTTCAGTAACGTTGGATGCTACATATGACCGAAGCTGTGTATGTCTAGTAGAGTAACTTTGTGTCACCATGATGCGTTCATTATTAATACTTAGCACATTCTATTTTTAAACTATGTAAATAAAGTAGAAATAAAATAAGATTTTGATATTCTGTCAGGTAGAAGAAACCAGTGGACATTTAATACTTAGCACATTCTATTTTAAACTATGGAAATAAAGTAGAAATAAAAAAGATTTTGATATTCTGTCAGGTAGAAAAAAGCAGTGGACGTTTTATTTAATTATCTTTTCTCCCTGTTGTCCCACAGCACGCTGCAAATGATGATCGGTGGGTGGAAGCAGTTGTGGTGCCCTACAAGCTGAACAACACCTCTTTCTGGACACTGCATGGAAATAACTAGATTTTTGTTATTTTATTTTTTTCTTTTAAACCATTACAAGCTGCATATCTGTAGACAAATAATTCAGACAAGTGAATTTTATTTCTGTGTAGTGTTTTGGAAGTATTTTTTTTATTGTGCTTTTGTAAGTTTTTGTATGTAAGTTGTAATTTTTTTCCGACACTTGCTGCTTTCAGCTGTTGTGTCAAATAAGCTGGTTGATGTGAAAAAGGTAAACTAACAAAGAAGCTGCTGTTAATCTCATTTTTTTACACCATGAATAAATTTAATAATGCTATTATTATGTGCTTGTTTCAAGTGCAGTAAAACAGCAGACTCAATACTCTGCTTATAACATTTAAATTGGTGTGCTTGTCACAGCTGTAACACTGTAGCAACACTTTGCAACTAGTTTGATAGTAGTTTTTGTTCAAGAAGTTGAGGGCACTTACAGTAATTCTTAAACTATTTACAGTTATAGCAATACTAGCAGTTAAAGTGTGTGAAATAGTTAAAATACTGTTGCTTTTATATGAATGAGGAAAATGGCAGATAGAGGAGAACAGATCTGAGACAGATACTGGATCAGGAAGTGCAGAGAATTAGTAAGGAGGAAGTGAGGTTTGTTTTAGAGAGGAGGAAAAAAGTAAGAAAATGCAATGAAAAGACTGGACCCTTGGACCTTAACTGAAAACATGATAAATATTCTGATTTGGTTACGGCAAATGTTATATGTATCATGTCAAAATCATCTTTGCTTACTACAAAGAAAAAAACAATGAAAATGACAAAAATATTTTCTCAGAGTCAGCTGCCTCAGTTTGCAAATAGTCCAGATTGTTCTGAAAAGAGATCCAAATGTACTGAAGCAGCAAACGTTTTGAAAAGCAATAGCCATTCTCAAAAATTTTGACCGCAGCTGTATATAAACTATTAAAACTAATTGGTTTTATCTGTAGTTATCAGCTATACCTGATTAGGCCTCAGAGAAGATGCACTGATGTAGTGAAGGAGGACATGAAGTTTGTTGGTGTAACAATAGAGAGGATGTATAGGATAGGGTGAGATAGAGGCAGATGATCTGCTGTGGCGATCCTTGAAGGGAACAGCCGAAAAACGAAAGAGAAGACTGCTGTTTTTAGATTTATATGACTACTATACTAAGACTACAGTCTTTCTTTTTTAATTAATTTGTTACTAAATGAAAGTAGGCTGTACTATTGCTGTAGTGATCTAAGAGAATGAGTTACAGTACTGAAAGTATTAATTCAAGTACTGTACCTACAGATTCAAATAACTCAGTTGCTGATTCAGCTACTTTATATTTTTATACTTTGCCAGTGACATTGTGCTGCTTTTTGTTGTTTGTTTTGAGGGCACTAATCATTCATGTGGAGGATGCCAATCAAATATTGCAGTCTAGCCATTTTTGTGTGTTAACTCTCTCTTTCTGCATTGTACTTTCCCTGTCATTTACAAAAGACTGTTGTCAAAGCTAGACTGTGATGCATTCTCATATACTGTTGTTGAACCTGTGTCATTGCAGCTGGTTTTCATTTGCATTACACTGTTAATTAGCTGCCATCAGCATGCCATCAAGTTTGGAAAAGGCCTGGTAACAAGCCATTCATTTGATTCAACTGTATTGGACCAGGGTTGCATCTACAACCTGCAGGACAATATATCTTGAGGACCATGGTTAAAGACTCCTGCATTACACTGTTGTTGCTGCTATTTTACCTATACTTGCATTTGCAAAAGACTTTTTGTCAAAGCTAGGCTGTGATGCATTCTCCTATACTGTTGTTGAACCCGTTTTCTGCATTGCAGCCCGTTTGCCATGCAAGTGTTTCACTGTTGTTGCTGCTATTTTACCTGAACTTCATACCATTTTTATTCAACAATTGAGGTTATGGTCATAATTTCACAAAAATCTGACATTAGGAAATCTGTTCTTGTGTTCTATGAATAAAAAAACATTTTATTGAATCTGTATTCTCTCTTTTTGTAAATTTCAAAGGATTTATGGGAATTTGCAGATTTACTTGTCTTTTGTCAACTGATATGCACATTCTGTAAATTTACAACAAAACAACAGCTTACTGTAATTCAAGATACAGTTATATATTGTTAAAATTCAGTACAGTACATGAACTGTAAAAAAAAACAGTGCATTACTGGTGTCCATGCTGCCGGTAATTTACTGTTTTTTTACAGTGAAATCCCTTACAGTGAATGATATTGATGTGTGATTAAATATCTAATTCTCTTTGACCATGCAAAACATAGTAGATTGTCACCATGTCCCAGAAAATCATTGTTCTCACAGATTCTACGGGAAATAAACTAACACCTAGGCTACAAATCCAGGTAGGACATTACATAGTTGTGACCAGAACCATGTTTTACATAGACAGGATAGGACATTCTGAAGAAAGAATGTAGCTCATCAAAATGGGCTACCTCTGTATTTATTTTATTATAAGTATATATTGAGGAATTTAGTTCATGAACATCTACTTCCTAAATGTAGGATTTTCTGATAAATGAATATAATAGATAAACATGTGCTGCCAATGTACAGGTAGGGTATCCTGATGAGGAGTTTTCTTTCAACAACATCTACGAAAGATTTCAGTGCATAAACATAAACATTGGTCCAGGCTGTGCTACCGACAACCAATCCTACCTTGAGCCAATGCGCATGTGCAGACCGATGTGATGTCACAGACTGTTTACCTGAAATACCGCTTATAAGTACGTCCTACCTGTAAAAGCTGCATTTCGTTTCATTTCATTGACGCTTACGGTAAGTTTGATTTTAATTTAGTTTATAACTGCTTGTTGTTAAGCTGCTGTATTACTTTATGTATTAAGTTTATGATAGATGGTTTGTGAACATTTTTGTCAGTGACTTTAGTTTGACGTCTGTAATATCGTTATTGTATTGTAAATAACAAACAACTCCCTTTGTTTAGCGTCCGTGCATCACGGTCTATTTTACACTCTATTTTGTGCTCGTTATTGAACAACTTTTCTATATAGTTGAGCAATATCATTTTTTTATTAAACCTTTTTAAACATGTGCAAAGAAAAACACTGTGATGAGGTGTTTGTTATTATGACTGATTAAACCAATGTAAGCCTTTCTTGATGTGTAATGCGTGTAGCCCATGTCAGCTGTGAAATTGGAACATATTGTGACCACATGTGCTAAGTAATAATTACATGCTTTCTTTTTACGCAATGGAAGGAAGGTGGAAAAAAATTTTCAGCTTTTTGTCTATGGGATCATACCCTGATGGGTATGTGAAGTCTCAAAGGCAGAATCTCCGGAGGTATTCCTCTAAATTTACTCTGAAGGGTTAGTATTTGTTCAACAATATCCATCCATCCATCCATCCATCCGTCCATCCAATGCATAAGCAGTATTCTTTTCTTCTTATTTAGAAGGGGAGCTTTTCTTTGGTCCCAGGAGGGTCATCCAGACCAAAGAGGAGGCCAGGGAGATTTTTAAACAGTTCCACAAATCTCCAATTGGCGGACACTCGGGGGTTGTGAAGATGAGGGCAGCTATATCCTCCAGACTCTACTGGCTTGGCATGTCAGTGGACATTGTCATCTGGGTATGTTTTATTTAAACATTTTTTATTTTTTGATTTTATCAACTGTGCATATATATATATATATATATATATATATAATCTGAATATGTATTTTATAATTTTTGAAGGCTCTGGAGTGTGACAAATGCCAAAAAGTGGGAAGACCTTTGAATGTTGGTCAGCCACTCCAGTGCATCAAGGTTAGTGAGTTTTAAAATATATGTTCTACTTTGTCCTTATTCCATACACACAATTTGGACAGGAAAAACAATTGATTTGTGCATGCATGACAAGAACGCGGGGTAATATGTCCTGAGAGCGAGACCAAAACCAGACACGGAGACAGCAGCTGAGGGTAAGTGCTTTTATTTACAAGGTGGTAGATATGTACAGTGCGTGTGTTGTGGTAGGATCTGGAAAGCAAGAGGGACAGGGTGAGTCTCGAGCACCAATCCTACTGTCAGCTGAGCACTGCATGAATGACTTAATTTTTGGTTCTTTGGTCTTACAGGTCCAGGTGGAGTCCAACGGTGAAGGGGAGGTGAGGGAAGCGTTCAGGTGATCCAGAAACTCGACTAGCCAGTAATCCCGTCCAGGTGAGTATCCAGGTGTTCCAGGTAGGTATCCGTGAGTCAAAGGTTCCGTGACGTGGCCAGGTATCTGAAACAAGGTACATAGAAAA
>NC_051431.1:33461729-33470131 GCF_001649575.2 Kryptolebias marmoratus | reverse complement strand
AGTGCTTTTATTTACAAGGTGGTAGATATGTACAGTGCGTGTGTTGTGGTAGGATCTGGAAAGCAAGAGGGACAGGGTGAGTCTCGAGCACCAATCCTACTGTCAGCTGAGCACTGCATGAATGACTTAATTTTTGGTTCTTTGGTCTTACAGGTCCAGGTGGAGTCCAACGGTGAAGGGGAGGTGAGGGAAGCGTTCAGGTGATCCAGAAACTCGACTAGCCAGTAATCCCGTCCAGGTGAGTATCCAGGTGTTCCAGGTAGGTATCCGTGAGTCAAAGGTTCCGTGACGTGGCCAGGTATCTGAAACAAGGTACATAGAAAATGTACTCAAAACTTAGTCAAGGCTCTGGTTAGATACGGGGGCTGCGAGTCTAACCCAGGAGGTTCGATGCTCCAGCGTAGGTCTGGTCTCAGCTGGAAGCTTAAGTACTGGCAGTCTTCATTAACTGAATCTGGATCACCTGTGGAGGAAGAACACTGGAGGAACCGCCCCAAGGCGGGGCTAGAAACTCCAGATCCCTACAATGCAAATATGTTTTTGACTGAAATGACACATATAAAAACTAAAGTGACAGAAAAGATGATGGATGCATTTGTTTATTCTTCATATTTTCTGTCATTTGATGTTTGAGAACAAACAAATAAATCAGAAGAAATTAGTGGACACTGCTTTGAAAACATTTTGTTTCTGTGCAAAAAAAAAAACATTGTAGACAAAGAATTTGGATTAGTAGTTAGGAGTAAATGACTATCCTCGCTTTTGTATCATTTACCATTATATAGGCAGTATATAAAATGTACATATACCACTTTTATCATTGAGGGACGTAATAGAATTATTAATAAGCTGTAGTTGCATTGATAGGTGTCTGCTGTCTGGGAGCTGGTTGTCATTGACCTGACGGGACCATTGCCAAAGACATCAGATGGTCACCAGTACATCCTGACTGCCACAGATTACCCGTCGAAGTGGGTTGACGCTTTTCCACTTAAAACAAAGTCAGCAGCAGAAGTTGGAAGGCATCTGTGCTCAATAGTCTACAGGCATGGATGCCCAAGACGTATTCTGTCTGATCAGGGCAGAGAATTTGTAAATGAGGTGAGTAGGCAAGAATGACATTATATTTTTTGGAATGCTAATACACATTTAATTTCAATCATTATTATGGAGCACTCAAAGATAAACCAGAGAATGTGCCAACTCCTTGGGATTGAGAGAAGTGTCACTGCTGCCTATCATCCCCAGACAAACGGCCTGGATGAAAAGACAAATGACAACATTAAACGGTAAAGTCTGTTATTTGAAGGTTTTTAAAAAATACATATTTTATATTGCTCCTTCTCAGTGGTTTGCTGTTGTTGTTTGTAAAATACATTGTAGTACCCTAAGGAAGTTGGTCAACGATCAACAGAACAACTGGGATTGGTTTTTGGAAGCCACACTGTTTTCCCACAACAAAATGCTCCCCTTTTCTTCTGATGTATGGGAGAGAAGCAGTCTTCCCTTCAAAGGTTCCAGTTGACTTACCGGTTAGTGCTTGGTTCATACTCGTGACTTTAGGTGTAAACCACCAAGCTTTCCAATTACATGTCCATCAGTAATGAATTTGTATGCCATTAATTTCACTAAATGTTTTTCAATTGTTACACAAGTGTGTCTCACTTGAAACAATACCATACAAGAAGCCAACTGGTAATCAATTTCCGAAACTTTTTAAAATGTTCTTGGTCATTCAATCTGTTTCTATTGACATGCTACATTGCTCAATTCCACTACAAATTTTAGCTTGCCGACATAATCCTTCCTGAGGAACACACATATGTGGATTTTTTAACAGAGAAAACTGAATCTATGGATTTTGCTATGAAAACAGCAAAAGAGAACTCTGAAAAAATCACAACAGAAACAGAAGAAGACATACACTAAGAGGACCCAGAAGAAGTACAGGAATGTTTTGTACTCTGCAAATGATGAAGTCCTTCTTTTACATATGAGAAAACGTGGAAGAAAAGGGGGAAGAATGTAGCCAGATTTCTCTGGCCCATATAGAATCAACTCTGTGTGTGGAAAACTAGCCACCCTGAAGAACTCAAAAGGACAAGTCTTGAAAAACAAGTTCAACGTAGGTCATTTGAAGCCCCACAGAAGAGAACAAGGCGGTCTACAATCTACCGTTATTAATTCCGAAGAAACGAAGACACAAACACACCTGAGAGCTCCAGCTTCATATAAAAAGACAGACCCGATGATCACACGACCTTCTGTCATTTTCTATGCCCCACCTAATAAAGAGGAAGCATTGGATGCCTCCAAAGAGGGAAACTTGATGACTGTACAGGCAGAAGAAGAACATGTACTGCAGCCAGATGCCAAGACTAATCCCCAAGAAGAAGGTCGCAACCAGAATGTTCTTCTCTTCACTTCAACACAATTAAATTGCATCGTGTTGGCCTGTTGGCTTGCATTTTGTGACCAGTTATTGCAAGAATGACACCAGTTACTAATTTGCATGATGTTTGTTTCTTGGATGGCATGTTTAATTTGTGGCTCACTAACAGAATAACACTAGTTCTCATTTTGCATGATATTGTTGTTGTGTGAGTAAACTTTAAGGGCATGAGCATCAATAACATGAAATGTTACCTGAGCTTGTTTTTCATTTTCAGGTCATGAAGTTCATTGCTATCCCATATTTTCATTTATAATTCTTTGTATTTAGCAATGTCTTCTCTCTGTTGGCCCACGGTCATTAAGCTCTGGGAGGCAAGCGATGACCGGCGAGTGGAAGCAGTTGTGGCGCCCTACAAGCTGTATGACACTTCTTCCAGGACACTGCAGGGAACCAACTGGCTCACTGATGATGTAATGGCTGGGAAAAAATGCATTTTTATTCTAAATTTAATCTAATTGTGTCCTACAATTTCTCTGAACATGCTGTTGTTTTAAACAGGTTGTGGATGCATATCTATTTCACATCATCCAGAAATTTCAGGCAAGTAAAATTCATTGTTGTAGAGTGTTTAGAAATATTTCTATACTTTTTTTTCATTTAAATTTTATCTTTATTTACCCAGGAGAAAACACTTTAGCATTAAAAGTGTCATTCACAGGATTGCCCACAGCTAGATAACAGCAGAACAAGATGTGTATACTTATGTGCCCTTTTTCTTTTACAGAAACCTGTATACCTACTCTCAGCAGTTGTGTCTAGTATGTAATTTTCTGGACAGTACAGAGATATGAAAAAGATAAAATGACAAAGAAAGCCTTTTTTTCAGTTAATAATCTTAAAGCATTAATAATTTTTACTGAATACATTCAATAGATGAAGATGCCCTCTGAAGACATCTGGATGTGTCCTTTGAACTTTGGGGGCCATTGGATGCTTCTGGTACGCATTGTGGTAACACCAAATTCATGGGTGTATTCATTTATGTTAAATTAATTCTATTCGACTATGTAAAACATTGTAGATCATGTGAAGTGAAACTATAATATAGACACTCCTTACCAGTTAGAATCATGTATTAATGTTCTGTAATTCTATTGATTGTATTAACCTGAGGATGAGTGCAACTCTGCACTGGTGAGGTCATGTGAGTTTGTAGTGTACGTGACTGCCAGTACCAGCTACGAAGATAACACGGTCTGGGGGAGTCAGCTAAGTGGAAGCCGGAACCCCTCCGAAGGAGGACACCTGCAGAAGATGGAGAAAAACAAGTCCATATACAGGGTTCTGGAGAGATGACTGAATGAGGATGGGCCAGTTCTTTGTTCAGGTTAAAATGCTAGAGTTTGCTAATGTTTAGAGACTTAGCTCAGACATCTTCTGGTGTTCCTGCTGTGAGCTGGTAAGGAGTGTCTCCCTTAGTACTAAGGCTAATAAATCTTTTAAACTGAAGATACTGTTTCTGACCATTTTTGACTCCTGGTTTCTCTGTCCATTTTCTGGTCCGTCGGGAGGAGAGGTTTTTTTAGAGTTTGAGTTTTATTTAGGTAATATTTTGTCTCCTCAACAGGAGCTACAGGATGATTGTTGAGCTACCTCAACAATCATCACCATGTCACGGAAAGTTGCTGTTCTGATCGATCCAGCGGGAAATGAAGTACACTACAAATGGAAAATTTTAAAAAGTTGGAGGTAGGCAAAAATACTATTATGATGTGAAATTTGTTTGATTTGATTACTGAAAGACTTCATATTGTCCATCTACTTAACAAAAGAAACTTCCTGAAAGTGTGGGGATTCAGTGATGGCATTGAATGGACAATGAAGACTCTGGAGCACAGTCACCAGCAAGATTCCCACAGTTGTGGAGTTCTTATATTGAAGGTGGTTTTAAATAAGTCATGTAATGTTTTTTTATGAATTGAAGTTTGCAACTAAAGCTGAGGACAAACTAAGACAAATACCCAATGTAATCTAAATGCAACAAAATCTTTGTAGTACCCATTTACCGTATACTGATCAAAATTAAGTAAACCTGAAAACTTTCTTTTGTTGTTGAAAAGAAAAACAGATCCATAAACTTTGTCTCTTTTTAAGTGTGTAGCAATATTTGCACTTCAAATTTGTCAATATTTCTGAAATTATACAGTATTTTCTTCTTATATTTGTTTTCCTGTCTTTACTCCAGAGATGTATTCTATATCTGTCACAAAATGTCTGTCTTATATTATAATATTCACGTTTGTTTTTTAGTATGCTGAGAACTACCTTGCTAACGGAGACATAAATGGCGTGCTGACCAGTCAGTCTGTGATGAGAGCCTCAAAGATGGAAATAGCCTGTGCACTTCTTGAGTATCACGGTAATATAACATGCAATGATGATAATATTGGACAGTACAATATTTCCCTATTTGTCTCTAACGTATGTGTTTATAAGCAGGTAACTATAAGATATTTAATGAGGCTTTATGTGCTTACAGACAGTGCAGTGGAAAATTGTTTAGTGTGCTCCATGCTCTAAGATGATGCTGTTACATGCCTGTCAGGCTGTTTGTTTGTTTTTCTTTCCCCTCCCCCTTCTTTTGTTCCTCTTCACAGGTAGTAGGGAAGCTGGTGCCAATCTTCTCTAATTAGATCCTCTCCACCATGGGCCAATCAGCATCCAAGGAGGCCTTATATAAACAGCTCACCTGAGGAACAGGGGCCTGCTCCACCTGGCTTGCTAGCTGCTGCATGTTATGTGTTTTGGGCTCTCAGTATGAAGGTTTGTGGTGGGAGTTAGAGGACTAGGTAAGTTTTCTGTACAGTTTCATCACATAGTTGTTTTTCTGTTATATACACTAGGTAAGTAGGTGGGTGCCATCCATGTAAAGGTTTGGTGAAACTTTTGTTAGATCAGGTAGGAAGGGTTTTCTTTTCTATTTTGTTTGGTGTAGCACAGATGATAGTTAGGCCCTGTTTTGTTTTATTAGTTTCTTTGATTTGGCACCACCTAACTGTCCCTTTCTCCCCCACAGTTTGTACAAGCCTTCTGGGATTTTTATTATCTTATTATCAATAAATCCCTCCTTTTTTTTCCACATACACTTGGACTCTGTTGAATTTTGTGGTTGTCGTGTTACTCCCCTTCTCACCAAAGGGGGGGCCGTAACAATGCCAACAACAGCATGATTGAAATGGTAAAAGCTATTTATATAGACAGATAGAGATCAACATAATGTTTGTGAGCCACTGTCTTAAACCAGATGTGTCATGACATGATCAGTGTAACCTGCAGATTTTAATTCTTAAGTATCAGTAAAATGTTTACAGGGAAATGGTTACAATGTATGAACTATTTCATTCACCCTCTAAAAGGAAAAAGGTTATAGATTATATATTAATTGACTCAGAAGAAATCCAAGTCAATATTGGTTATTCTGTATCTGTCACTTTATCATTTAAGGTGCAGTGTGACCTGTCCAGGCGGTGGGCACATTTTAACTGTGCCGGTTATAAGAAAAAAGTGTCAAACTAATTATTCATGTGAAAAGTGTTCCCAGAAGTAAATTGTATTTATAGATGTCTATTTTCATGTATGTATAATAAAAGCTTGTCTGATACTGTATCATTCTGTCTTTCCTCAAGTTAGATATTCTTATAAAGGGTTTTAGGATACCGACGTATGCTACCACTATATTTTATAAAGGTAGAATACTCAAATGAAGACACTTGGTGCAACAAAATACCCTACCTTTTTTTTTTTTAAAGGTAGGGTTGTGGTGATTGTGGAGTTTTTTGTGATGTGTGTGAGTACTTCCTGGTGGGCCGCCCTGGGCAGGTGATAGACATCTCGTCGCCACTCCTCCCTCACCTGCAGCTGATCAGACTCATCAAGAAACCAGGTTTACTTAAGGCTGTGGTGGGAACCAGACCAGCGCTGGAGCATTACTTGCCAAGCGTTAAACCTTTGTGAAATCTCGAGATAAGAAAACCTTGTTGTAAATTACGTTTTTGTCTTTTTGCCTCAGGACTTCCTAGTCACTTTGGAGCCAGTCTGGTCTATTTCCTGGAAACACCGCTACGCTAAGCACTCACCTGTTCACCCGTGCCTGTCTGTCTGCAAAACCGCTGCAAACCAAAAGGAGATGCTCACCTGCCGTCCTCTGGGAAAACACCATCAAACTCCATCTGGAAGAAATACTTACCGCCTCTTCTCCCCTCCAAGCTGTGGACCACCAGCCTCTTCGTAAGAACATTCGCCAGTAAAACTACCTTGTCTTACTTCTCATTTCAAGACCAAATATTCACTCACTTACCTCATCCTCCGTTCCCAGGTCCTGACTCCAGTTCCAGCTCGCACCTTCACTCACTGTAAATAAACTCACTTACTGTTACGTCCTGGTCTCATGTGTCTGTCTGTTGCCGAACTGCTCAACTAGAAAAAGAACCTGAATCTTGACAAGGGTATTATTATGAAGAGATTAAGTGCATGTATGTGTGCTACTTCAGAATTTCATAATGGTAGGATTTTTTTAATAAAGGGTTTTAGTGCATCTATTTGTGCTACCCACTTATATTTAACAGGTAGAATATTCTGAAGGAAGGGTTTTAGGACACCAACATGTGCTACCGCTGTATTTCATAAAAGGTAGGAAACTAAAATAAAAGGATTTGGTACAACAAAATGTGCTACCTAAGTATTTTATTAAAGCTGGGTATTCTGATGAAAGGATTAAGTGCATCAACAAATGCTACCGCTACATTTTATAAAAGGAGATTAATGAAGGGATTTGATGCAACGGAATGTGCTACCCTGCATACAAGTGGGATATTACAATTAAGGATTTTAGTATAACATGAGCAATACCGCTAAATTTTATAAAGGTAGGATATTCTAATAAAGAAATTAGTGCATACATCTGCAATAGGATAGGATATTCTGATGAAGTGATTTTTGTGGTTTTACAAAGGTTTTCGTTATGGATATAAATTGTTTCAATGCTATGCTAAGCATAACTTTTAAGTTTCCACTACGAAGAATGTTATCTGATGATGAAATTTAACATTAACACGAACCGCTATAGTTTTTGGTTTGTAAACATGACGGTTGCAGTTTTTGACGGGTAGGACCAACCGTTAGACGGTAGGAAAATCTGAAGAAGTAGCACAGAACGTCAGAACACCGGCATAGGGAGCCAGAATTCACAAAACAATAATTGTTTTGGGTCAGACAGACTTGTTTTCCGTCTGCCTTGAAAGTCTTGCTGATACTTCTCAATGGTGAATCCACACAGCCAAATTCCAGGTCCATTCCGTCTGATTCGAGCAAGCAACTTTCTCCCAGATGTAACCCATTTCATTCCTGAGTCCCGGAACCACATTTAGCCTACGACCTGTAAAAGGATCGCATCCAACTTACGATTCAGCTCCCGTAAGAGTGTAAGTGTAGTTCGCTAAACCCATTAAACGAATTTGACGATAAGTCAGGTAACTGCCTAATCCAAACAGCAGAAATCCTATTATCAAAACACCCAAATATGTAAAGATCTTCCACATCATCCAAAGACCAAAATTGATAGTGTAAAATAGACGCTCTTGCCAGATAGAAACATGTATTAATGTACGTGTAAATTGAATCAAATGTATTAACATGTTGATGGTTGAGGTCATGTGAGTTTATGGTGTGTGTGACTGCCTGCACCGGCTACAAGATAACGGAGACTGGGGGAGTCAGCTCAGTAGAAAACTGAAACCATCCCGAAGAAACCCAACTGCAGAAGACAGGAAAACAACTCCATATATGGTCCCAGATGGATGTCCAGACGAAGATGAGCCATGGTGTGTGATGTAGCATCTCTGGGTGGGGCAGCATGTTAAAACTGCTATGTGTTAGAGATCTCGCTCAGACGTGACTTGGGTTTTCCTATTATTCTGGCAAGGCATCTCCTTTCAGCGCTGAAAGTAAA
>NC_051431.1:33448020-33451405 GCF_001649575.2 Kryptolebias marmoratus | reverse complement strand
GCTTTAATGCAGACTCTTTGGCTGTTTTTTGACTCTCTGACTCCATGCATCTTTTCGATCTCGAGTGAGGTCTAGCAGGTTTTCCGGGTTTCTGTGAGTTTTTCTGACCTCGACAATAGTCAAACAATATTCCATTTCCTCCACGCATCCCTTGTGTATCCAGCAAAAAATGTCCCATCCGGGTAAGTTAGCTCTCCCAAAGTCTGTCTTCCCGTCGAGAAAATTGAGCATGGATCTGGTCAGCTGGTCTCTCAATGCAATTGATCAAGAGGGTCATATGTCAGAGTTTGGATTATTTTTGCATTAACAGCCTAATGGAAAAATGGACTGTTTCACCTAAACTAAACCACCAGTGTTTTGAAAAGAAACCCAGAGGCCTCTGTTGGTCCTACCAGACCAAAAGGAGACACATGCTAGGAGGTTCCCCTTCCGATGGCCATACAATAACCATAAACTAATCACTGTTGTTGACTCTAAACAAGAGTTACACCCCCTTCTCAGACTTCTTGGCCCGAAAGATGAAATCAAGGTGTTAATTGTACTACTTTGGAAGAAATTTACATTCTGAGAAGAAAACAACCAAAGATCTGGTTAAACTCAAGAAACAGATAATGCCTGCAGTCTACAGACATCAAAGGGATGATCACATTCCTTTAGACCTGGAAAGAAAGTACCACAGTGCCCTTTTTGGGATTCTGGTCTCTGCTCAGTATAGTTTGGACTACATTATCAAATGTGAACTTTCTAATCTGTTCAAAATAAGTTTCTGGACTGCAACCCACATGCTAAAATGTGATATTGTGCTAACATTGTTTGTTTTTTTTCCTTTCTAGTTACAAGAGCAACCTCAGGTTTCTATTTTAAAAATTACAAGAGTCACACTTTCATCTTTAATGTTTTTATATGTCTATATTTTTTCTGTTTTGCTTTCATTCATTTGCATATCAGATTGTCATGTGAAAACATTATTAACGTTATTTGGCTGTAATATAGTACATGTGGAAGTAAAACCCACTCAGTACCTCCCATCAGGTTACAAGTGTATCAATATATGTGTTTTACAGTAATAATAACCATGACTCATTGAGTTCTAAAGGATCAACTTCCTGAGAGAAGACTTAATTTAATCACTGATTAAGTCTGCTTCCCCTTTTGCTAATTAAATTTAATTTTGAGGCAGAAAAGGAATGCAAAGATCTAATCACATTTAGTTTTCTTCTCTCCCCTTTGTGCCTAAGTGTCAAAACTTCCCCTCAGAGGAGTACTGCTTAATGTTTAAATGACCACTGAAACTCCTGCCTTCTTTTGAGAACCACGGCTCTGATTGGACTATTGGCGTGCAAAGCCAATTGTTCAAAAGGTCTAGAGCGAAGCTCTCCGCCTCTCTGCTCTCCACCCCCTAGGTCTCGCTTTGTCTCTTCTTAACTTTTTCTCTCTTCTCTCCACTTCGCTTTTGTTTTGTTTTTGTGTTTGTTTTGTTTTTCTGCGTTGCTGACTTCTTCATATTTTCGTTTTGAACCAAATTTTTGTTGTCAAGAAGTTTTTCAGTTTATTTCGTCGGTCAACATTGGTGTTAACTTACACCTGTCCTTCATCCCCACAATCACCAGCTACTGCTATTTAAGGACAGGCTCTCCTTCTGCACAGTGTCAGATTGTTGTGAAACCTTGTGGTAACACTTTCAGGACCTCTGTAAGCGCTTGTGCGATTTTTGCCTCATCTCTAACCTGTCTGTTTTCCTCCCCGGCCAGTCTCACCCTCTTCCCCAGCCAGTCCCACCATGATCAATTCCTTCCCCCTGGATTTGGATCTGTCGCCTGTCTGACCTAGACTTCTGGATTGCTGTCTCCTGGATCTGAACCCCTGTCTGTCCGACCACGAGCAAGTTGCTGACCCCCATCTGGTATTGACCCTGGCCTGTTTTTTGACCTGAACCTTGCTGCGCCCAATAAAAGCCTTAACTTGTTTTTATTTTTCAGTTTTCCATATTTTGATATTTGAGGACTTTTTGTTTTTTCAATTCAGTTTTTATGTTTTTAGGATCAAAGTGCCTTACCATCAAACCAGCTTCGAACGGCCATCCCAGGGTCGTTCACCTACCTGCCAAAGATGAGCTGCCGACTGTTTGGACCACCGGAACCGGCCGAAAGTTCCACTCAATTCCTGCTGAAGGAAAGTGCCCTGGAGATGACATCTTCGGTCACCTTCCTCCCACCGTGGGCTAAAAGTTCCTGACTGATACCAAGAGACAGCGGCCAGACGTATCCTTCTCTTGAGGTGGTTCAGGCATCTGATTAGGATGCCTCCTGGAAGTTGTGTGTGCTGTCTTTACAGTTCTGTTTAGCTGACTTTTTTGTAATGTTTGTAGATTACATCTTAGTTTAAAAGTGACATGCAAGATGGTGGGTGATAGGCAATGATAGGCCTTTAATTACTAATGTGAATGTCATATTATTTTAGAGCAGCAAGCAAAGGAAGAATTTAATTGCTTGCTGTTGTTTTATATATATATATATATATATATATATATATATATATATATATATATATATATATTAAATCAATGCATATGACAGTTGTAACCCAGGTGTAGATTTTAACTTTCATTCTCTGGAATCTTTATCTATTAAAATCTCGCGATAGTTTAAATGTATCATCATTAATTCTACGGAGACTACGGAATAGCCAATCGCTGTTGAGTATCAGGGTCACATGCTCCACTGCTGGAGCGGGGAAGTAGGAAAGTTAAGAACGCGTTGGGAGGAGCAGAGCTGCAGGAGCTGACTACCATGAGCCGAGAAAAGATGAAAGAAAGGATTTTTGAGATAGAAACTGCAGACCTGGTGAGTGTTTCTGCGTGTCACTTAGCGGTTAGCTTATTGATGACATTGTTTGTTTTGTGTTGCTATGAAATTACTAACTGGGAGAACAATAAGGTGCCTTAAATATCAAGTACTTGTTTATTTAGATTGTTTTTACATTTCATGTCAACTAATTTATATGATGTATATTTATTGGTTTTTTAATGGATGTAATTTATATCGAATATGCATATTGACTGAAAATGATTGTTGGAATTATTTATAGCGCAAAGAGTGCCATTTATTGAATTTGTGTGCACACTAGAATGTTTGATTTTATATTTATTGCAAAAATGGTCCTGTTTTATTATACAGGCCAGGTTGATGGCGAGCTGAAGGTCCAGGCCTAGAGCCGAAGGAAAGGATTGCAATCAATCAATCAATCAATCAATCAAATTTTATTTGTATAGCACATTTCGGCAGCAAGGCATTTCAAGGTGCTTTACATAATTAAAAACAAAATAAAAACAGCATGTGACAATGAATAAACAGTAAGAAAGAGACAAACATCAAAACCCCGCACT
>NC_051431.1:33437646-33447250 GCF_001649575.2 Kryptolebias marmoratus | reverse complement strand
GTATCATCTGCGTAGTTATGGTAGCTAATCTTATTTCCTGTTATAACCTGAGCCAGTGGGAGCATATATATATTAAAAAGAAGGGGTCCTAGGATTGAACCTTGGGGTACCACACATGTGACCTTTGACCTCTCTGATGAGAAGTTTCCGATTGAAACAAAGAAATCCCTGTTCTTTATGTAAGATTCAAACCAGTTGAGCACTGGAACGGAGAGTCCAACCCAACTCTCCAGTCGATTAAGTAAAATGTCATGGTCAACAGTGTCGAAAGCTGCACTGAGGTCCAACAGAACCAGCACTGTGGTTCTCCCACAGTCTGTATTTATATGGATATCATTGAACACTTGTAGTGCCTGAAGATTTCTGTTCCTCCTGCCAGGCTGGTAGGAGGCTTTCTGTAGCCAACAGAACAATTTTGTCCCCACTTCAATATGACAGTTGTCAGCCCAAAACCTGCACTAAACTAAGCACTTTAAATGTAACTTGCTTGGGACCTGAACCAACCCCAGCTTGGTGTGAAGGGCCTGAAGGGAAAAGGTTCATAAAGTGGACATTTTCGCTTTCGTCTACAACACGCCGTGTATTGTCCCCGCACGCACCGTACGCACGGTGAACCTGCGAAAAACTTCAGCTGTACGCGGAGGTTCATCTCATGTACAAAAGGTGGTCAAAATTGTGCCTGCATTTTCAAACCTGCGAGGGGCGCCGAGTGCATGGGTCATGAATGTTTTGCTGACCATCTGGGTGGGGGATGGTCAGAAGTGGCACTTTGGAGCTTTTCTGTGAACTTTCTGTGGTGGGGAAATCAGAAGTAGAAGTTTTGAGCTTCTCTCATTGTCCAGAACTTTGCACCCCTGGCACCCCCGTGCTTCTGGTCAAAGACTGACCCCCCCACAGACCCCAGGTATGACCCCTGCCCCCGGGCTCTATAGCGCCACCAACAGGCCGAAAGTGGTACTACACCAATTTTTTTTTTTTGCCCCAGGCCCCTCGGTGACCCCAGTAATGACCCGCCCCCGGGCTCTATAGCGCCACCAACGGGCCAAAAGTGGTACTACACCTTTTTTTTTTTTTGGCCCCAGGGCCCTTGGGGATCATAGATGTGACCCCCCCACCCCCGGGCTCTATAGCGCCACCAACAGGCCGAAAATGGTACTACACCATTTTTTGGTCAATATTGGAATTTCGGATCCTCGTTTGGTGGAGGTGTGTTTCGGCCCCCAGGGGGGGCCTCCGTGACCTTTCGTGACCTTTCGGGTTTTTCACGTTTTTGAAGGTCTTCCCGAGGTTGGATTCGGACGAAACTCAGACAGCAGCATCTTCGGGCGACCCCGGACACAACACCGTTAGCGGCTAACGGTTAGCATGTTGCTAATTTTTAAACATTGTCCTAGAGAGCTGGGCTTCGGTACATCTGTAGTGCCTGGGGAGAGGGTGTAGCACGAGCAGTTTGGCTCCGGTCGGCCGAACTGTCGCGGAACTGCAGGGCCTCAAAGTCGCTCAATTTCGCCCTTTGACCTGCTGCAGTTCGGGGCCCGAAAGTCGCACAGACTCCCCGGGGGGCTCGTTCTTCTCGTCCCGACACCCTCCCCGACATATCCGAAGGCCGGCTCCCTAGTCCCAACTTTGGCCTTAAGCGTTGTTTTTTCCGGGGATGCCGAGGATCACCTGGTAGTCCCCTACGAGACGATCGTAAAGAGCCCACGAGTGGCCCTGTATCCAACTCGGAAGTCCCTGAAAACCCACTCAAAGTGAAGATGTGATTGGGACCAGGCGTATGGCCCGTGAACATCCGCGTACACCTGAGGAACGCATGAGGGAAAGTAGTGACACCAGGTGTACGCGGACGTTCACGGACAATACTAAAGTTTTTTTTGCTTTTTTAAGGCCTTCCCGAGGTTGGATTCGGATGAATCTCATGCAGGGGCATCTCCTGGTGGCCCTGGACGTAATGTTGTTAGCGGCCAATAGTTAGCATGTTGCTAACTCTAAGTAGCTAACACAAGCTCCTAGAGAGCTGGGCCTCTGTACATCTATAGAGCCTGGGGAGAGGGTGTAGCACGAGCAGTTTGGCTCTGATCGGACGAACTGTCGCGGAACTGCAGGGCGTCAAATTTGCTCAATTTCGCCCTTTGACCTGCTGCCGTTCGGGGCCCGAAAGTCGCACGGACTCCCCGGGGGGCTCGTTCTTCTCGTCCCGACACCCCCCACGACATATCTGAAGGCCGGCTCCCTAGTCCCAACTTTGGCCTTAAGCGTTGTTTTTTCCGGGGATGCCGAGGATCACCTGGTAGTCCCCTACGAGACGATCGTAAAGAGCCCACAAGTGGCCCTGTATCCCACTCGGAAGTCCCACAATTAAACACCAAATTTTAGGTGTCAGGTGCACTCGCTGAAGCAGACGTTCACCGCCAATACATTTGGACAGGACTTTTCAGGGACAAATAACAGGACTTTTTATAGCTTTAAAGGCCTTCCCGTGGTGGGAGGTAAATTAAACTCGCACAGGGGCATCTCCCGGTCGCTCTAGACGTATTGCTGTTAGCGGCTAATGGTTAGCATGTTGCTAACTCCAAGTAGCTAACACAAGGTCCTAGAGAGCTGGGCTTCGGTACATCTGTAGTGCCTGGGGAGAGGGTGTGGCACGAGCAGTTTGGCTCCGATCGGACGAACCGTCCTCTAGTTGTTCAGCGTCAAAAGTTTCATTTTTGAGATTTTTGACCCCTGCCATCTTAAGGTCGAAGGTCGCGTAGACACGGGAGCGACGTTTTCTCGATCAGCACAGACCCCCGAACGACATACCCGAAAATCAGCCCTCTACGAGTCACTGGTCAAAATCGACTAACCACAACTTGTCCTCTCAGGTTCTGACGACTTACAAAGGCCTTTTGCCCTGGAATCTGGGCGTGTCGAAATCCAACTTTGACCTCTGGCCACCATATTTTACACACACGTTCTGGACCGCCCCTACTGCGTGTCCTGCGATTTTGGGGTCTCTCGGGGCTCGGGGGGCCAAGGGGTCAAAGGTTGAATTGTGAGGCCAAAGGTGAAGCGGGCCTGCGGGGTGCGTTCCGTCCCCTAACTTTGCGTGCAAGCGTTCGACGCGGGCGAGTCGGGCGTCGTCGCGAAGAGCTGACTGAGACGATCGAAACGAGACCGCCCGTGCATTTGTGGCCCACTCGTACCCCCAGCAAACCCCCAAAAGGTCCTCCAAGGTCGCCAGACTATATATTCATCAGGTGTAAACGGACGTTCATGTGCAGTACATTTGAATGGGAACTATGAGGGAAAGAACGCCATTTTGAGTTGAGTGCGTTTTGCCTCCTAGCTTCGCGTAGGAATATCGCATCAAGGCGTGCCTGGTCTCGTTTTAAAGGCCAGAATGAGACGAAGAGAACGAGCCCACCCACGTGCCTGTAGCTTCAAGCTACGGGCCGTAAAACGGCCCGAGAGCCGGCACTCACGACCCCATAGACATTACATTATAAAACGTTCGCGCCCGCCACGTGCGCTGTGATCAACGTAGCTGGCTGAAATTTGGCACACCTCTTCCTCTTCAGCTGATCTACAAATCCTGTGAATTTGAAGTCTCTACGTGCTTCCGTTCGGAAGTTATAAGCGTTTGATGAATTTGACTTTTTTTTTTTCTCCATCTCCCGATTTTCTCCATCTCCGCGAATTTCTTCCGAACCGTGCGACGGATCCTAATGAAACTTTCAGGGATTCATCGTCACATTAGGCCCTCGAGGTGATAAAATTTTGGCGCGGATCCGACCTTCCCCCGACCCGCAAAGGTCGTGGAAAGGTGCACGGTCGTTAGGAAAATATCTCCAGAACCGAGCAACCGATCCTGATGAAACTCGCAGGGCTTCATCGTCACACTACACTTGCTAGCTGCCTAAATTTTGGTTAAAATCGGACTTTGCACTGACCCGCAAAGCTTAAAGAAAAATTGTGTGTTTTGAGTGTTTGTTAGCAAAATTTCTCCAGAACCGTGCAACTGATCCTCATGAAACCCACAGCTCAACGCTCAGGAGAGTGTCCCGAGTCCGGCCATATGATTTTTATCCAGCTGGGACTTTGAAAAAAAACCCATGGGAGTCCAGGGGAGCCTGCTTTCTCACCTACACAGGTGAGGCTCACCTCGGCTGGGGGAGCCAAGTGGGAGGCTGGCCTGTCAGCTAGGCCTCTAAAAAAAGTTTGGAATTTTGACATGCCAATCACATATTCATACTCAGGAGAGTGTCCTGAGTCTATCTATAATTTTTTTAATTTTAAATTAAGCACTGTACATTTTTTTTTGTGGTCATAACAATTTTTACTGACTATTTGCACCTCGACTGCACATGTTGCCCCTCCTCAGTGAAAATGTAGGTGCACGGACACGTTGCTGGCTGAAATTTGGCACGCCTCTTCCTCTCTAGCTGCCCTACAAATCCTGCAAATTTCAAGTCTCTGCGCGCTTCCGTTTGGAAGTTATGAGCGTTTGTTGCTTCACAGCAACAAACGCTCCATCACAAACGTGCAAGCTTTTTAGCAAAATTTCTGTAGGACCCTGCGGCCCATCCTAATGAAACTTTCAGGGATTAATTGTCACGTGGGTGACTTGAAGTGTTTAAATTTTGAGCAAGATCTGAGCGTGCATCGAGCCAAAAAGCTTAAAGGAAAATTGTGTGTTATTAGCAAAGTTTCTGCAGGACCGTGCAACCGATCCTAATGAAACTTTCAGGGATTACTTGTCACGTTGGTGACTTGAAGTGTTTACATTTTGAGCAAGATCTGAGCGTGCATAAAGCCAAAAAGCTTTGTGTGTTTGTTAGCACCAGGTAGCAATTGTCTGCAAAGTTCCAGCCAATCACGAGCCTACAGGTGAGGTCACGATCTACGGCAAGGTTTTCCACACCCCCTCAGGAGTTCCTTTTCTCCGTGATTCTTCATGAGGTAAGACGTGTGTGAATGTGGTTTACTGACAAAAACGTTAAGTGAAAATGCTTGTGAGTAAATTCAGCCATTAGATCTGTTTTTAAAATCCGTTTTTAAGTGTTTAAAGGGCTGCCGGGGGGGGGGGAAGCATGTGCTCACTGCCTGAGCTCTTTGTTAACATGTAAACACTGTCCCTTACTTGCTGAGGATGGAATAAATTGATTGTTTTTGTGAGGAAGGATGAGGAAGAACTGTTAGATCAGTGTGTGTCTTAAGTGTTAGAACTTAGTTTCAATGTTTTTGTTTGTGCTGCTAAGAAAAACGGGCCGGGCGGGGCTTAATGACATCATGGATGACGCCACGTTTGGTGTCACCACATAAAATGTCCCCCTTTGACTTCCATTTTGAGTTCACCAAAACAACAATTGCTATCTAATTAATCCGTAATTATTTAGTTATTACATTATAAGCAGCAGTAAGTTTAAAGCCTGTAGCATTATTATTCACAGGTATGAATGCTGGAGATATGTACATATATATATTAAGTGTGGTCCTTCTTCATTTCTCATTTCTGTTAAAGTCATTACATCTTTATGACGTGTTTCATTCAAAGGGATCTCACAAAGATGTAAAGCTACTTTGGTTGTTTACATCAAAAGATCCAATGAGAGAATCTAAGTGGTCAGTTGAGACTGCTCTGAAATGAGTGAATACTAAAACTTTTAGTTTTTAACTTTTAGCTAAAGTTTCAGTATTCCCTCCTGTCAGAGGAGTCTCACCTGACCACTTAGTTTCTCTCATTGGATCTTTTGATGTTGCAGAAAAGAAGCCCCCACACACAACGAGTGCAAAGCAGAGGTTTAAAAACAAACACATTTATTTAAACACTCGGCTGAATGGAGACAACAACTCACAACAGCAGTTGTGTCAGAAGTAATAACCCCTTCACTTCTTCATATCATGATGCCCTGGAACCTTCCGCCTCCCTCACTCCACAGACACACTGTTCTTAGTGAATATTCTGTCATAAGCTAATCGTGACCTCGTGTCAACAATCAAATCATTTCAGTGACATCCAAGTTTGTTTATATTCTATTGCTGAATAAGCATGACCTCATTTCTTAGCAATCAAAGTATGTCGATTATATTGTCCAGTTTGAGCTGCATTACCATTTAGCATTTGTGTACAAGCTTTACATTTTTGCACCTTTGTGAGATCCCTGTGAATAAAACATGTTAAAAGTCTGTAACGAGTTCAACAGAAATGAGAAATGAACACACATCGTACTTTACACTATGAATAAAACGTTGTTGACCCTTCTTTGTTTGTGTTGTTTTTACAGAAAAATGTCTACCATGAACGATTGTCCTCTGTGCAAGAGCACGCTTCAGCACGTTAACAGACACCTGCGCTTTGCGCACAAGGTGTTGAACCAGCAGGAGCGCAAGATTCTTGTGAATCTGGCGAACGGGCACACCAACATCCGGGGGTGTCCGTGCCCGGTGGTCGGGTGCGTGTTCGCCACGGGAAAGCTCCTGGAAAGGCACATCTTTCACACGCACACAGAGCTGAGCCCGGAACAGCAGGCCAGGATGGTCCGGCAGGCCAAATACCTGCAGGCCCTACAGCTCCTGACCAAATTGCGGGCGACTGACCCCACCCCACCCATGGTCAGCACGCTGGACCTGGAGCCGGACACGGAGGCTGCAGAGGAGGCGCCAGCTCCACCGTCGCCTGCTCCCTCCTGTGGCACGCTGGCGTGCGTGGAGCTGTTCGCAAGGTCCCGACATGTGCACGTTTTTATTAAAATTTCAACTAAAACACAATGTAACCTTATTCCTTTTTAAAAGAATTTGTGCTTTGCTCACGTGACTGTGCTTTCAATTACAGCCAGAAGAAAAAAACAGAGGAGCAGCAGAAGTACATAGTGGACCTGGAGCAACGGGTCAGGGACCTCCAGCGCTCCCTGGCCACAGCGAAAAGGACCATCGCTGCCATGAAGACCTCGTCGGTCCCGTACCCGTACCGTACGGTTCTTCGTCCCGTAAGTGAAAAACAGGATTTCTTTTGTCGTCCTCGTTGCACTGAATTGTCCCTTTAACAAATTTTGTCTTCCTATGACAGAGCACAAAGAGGAGAAAGTTGCAGCAGCAGCAGCAGGAGGAGGAGGAGGAGCAGCAGCAGCAGGAGGAGGAGGAGCAGCAGCAGCAGCAGCAGCAGCAGCAGGAGGAGGAGGAGCAACAGCAGGAGGAGGCAGGACCGTCCTCCAGCAGCCAGCCACTGCTGCCAGAACTCGAGTGTGACATCATCGAGGCTCCAGGAGTGCAGGACATCACGCTGGAGGATGCAGGCAGGCCACAAAAGACTCGGGCGCATTCGGCCGAGAGCACAAGGAGGAGGCTCACGTGGTCGGCCGGCACAGGCAAGGGCAACGTCATGGGTAAGTTCACGCACCCACCCGTTCGGCTCAAAGACCCCGTCGCTCAGTTTTGCAACAGAGCAGTAACTTCCTTCCTCTTGCCACCTTTTTCATTTCAGACGCTTACCTGGATCGCTTTGTGATGCTCCACTCCAGGGAGTACGGCACCTCTAAAATGAGGGAGTACGCCAAGTCCAGGGTGAGCCGGGTCAAAGCCTTCCTGTACTTCATGTCAGAGGGGAAGGGAAGGCTTCACGAGTGTGTCTTCCTCCACGACATCGCCCGCCTACAGGAGTGAGCGAGCTTCGCGCTCTTCTTAACAAACGTCTGCTTGCGGTTTGCGACCTACGTCACTCACATCTTAACGTTGTCGTCCGCAGATGGGTCCACGAGCTGAGAAACTGCGGCAAGGAGATCACAACTGTCAGATAGTACATACACAACGTGGCGCAGTTTCTGGAGCACATGCTGACCACCAGACCCCCCCACAGCCGGTTGACCCTGGACCAAACCAAAGAAGTCCTGACGTTTGTCGAGAAGGCCAGGAGGGAGACCAATCGGGAGATTGTGTTACACCAGAACCGAGTAAAGCGAGCAAAGATGGAGAAGCTCCCGGGGCCCGAGGCCATTGCGACCTGCATCCGCGTGGCCCCGGTTCGGATCGACGAGCTTCTGGGTACGTTGTCAAGTTGCTTTTTAAAATAATTTTTTTTACTGCCGTCACCCGGCAACACTTTATCCGAAGGGGTGTGCGTGTGAGACCGACGTAACACTTGCGACGAACGTGTCCGCAACCGACACTGCTCTCTTCTGTCTTTTAGCGGAGCTGGAACAGGACGAGAGCAGGACAACCGCGCGCTACCTCCTCTACGGGTACCTCACGGCGTACTGGGCGTGCCTGAGCGGACACCGGCCAGGCGTGTTCGTCAACATGAGGGAGGAGGAGGTGGTCGCATCGGAGAAAGATGCGACGGACGCGGGAGTCCTGATCCGAGTGAGTGCACGGACCGAGCTTTTGTGGCGCTCAAAGCGCTTCGTGCCGGAGCCACATTCGCCCGTCGGCAAGCACAGATCGACCTAGAGAGAAATCTACACGTTAGATTAACGCTCTGCACGTTGCTTTCTTCATTCCCACAGGTGGCCGAGCACAAGACCACCGTCCAGTTCAGCGAGGCCAGCCTGGCCCTGACCATGGAGGAGCTCACGTGGGTCAAGCGGCTACTGGCCATCAAACGGAAGCTGCGCTCCCGAAACAGGTACCTCCTGTTTACCACGGGGAAGAGCAGCTTCCGTAACATGACGAGGTACCTCAAGCTGGCCTGGACCCAGATGGGCTTAAAAGGCGACATCAACTTTACGCTGATCAGGACGGCCCTCGCAGACAGCGTAAGTACAGATTATCTTAGCTCTGTAACATTTAAGTGTAAATGTAGGTGCTGGACTCGTAAACAGTTTTCACCACCTTCTCCCTTTCAGGCAAAAACACTTCTTCCAGAGGCGGAGAGAAAGAAAGTCTCCGCCTCGATGTGCCACGACGTCTGGACCGCCGAGCGCTTCTACGCCCACAACCCCAACATTGCGGAGGCAATGGAGGTCAGGCGTAAGATGACGGCTGTCCTCCAGCAGCAGTGCGAGGGGTCGGGCTACATCATGAACTAAATTGGATAGTATTGTTGCAAAAACAGTGAAGTTGATCATATAAGATCAAAAACTAATGCTTTGTAATTGCCAGGAATGTAATTTTTTCCCTTTAGCAGAGATTTTAACACGACCAAATTTATTTTTTGGGACGTATAATTTTAGAGTCCATGACGGTCGAGGATTTAGAGTTTGAGGAGTTTTAGAGACCAGCGGCTCTTTGGCAGATCATGGAAAAGTCATTGACTAGGCAAAATAGCTACAACTGTGGAAGTAAAATGTGGTTTCAATCTCTTTTTTCTAAAACTTGTATTTTTCAGTGTTTTAGCACTCATTGATTCTTAAACTTTGCCACTTTTGGACAAAAATATACAGAAGCGCATTGCTATCACTTAGGAAAAAAAAAATTTGAACGCTATCACGTTAAAATGTGATACGTATCTTGTTTAAACGTGATAGTATCTTGTTAAAACGTGATATGTATCTTGTTAAAACGTGATATGTATCTTGTTAAAACGTGATATGTATCTTGTTAAAACGTGATAATCATCTTTTTAAAAACGTGATATTTAGCTAGTTAAAACGTGATATGTATCTTGTTAAAACGTGATAATTATCTTTTT
>NC_051431.1:33432946-33436271 GCF_001649575.2 Kryptolebias marmoratus | reverse complement strand
TATCTTGTTAAAACGTGATAATTATCTTGTTAAAGCGTGATAATTATCTTGTTAAAACATGATAATTATCTTGTTAAAACGTGATAATTATCTTGTTAAAATGTGATACGTATCTTGTTAAAACGTGATAATTAACTTTATCTTGTTAAAATGTGATATGTACCTTGTTAAAACGTGATAATTATCATGTTATAACAAGATACTATCATGTTATAACAAGATAATTATCATGTTATAACAAGATAATTATCATGTTATAACAAGATAATTATCATGTTATAACTTGATAGCGTTCAAATTTTTTTTTTCCTGCTGATAGCAATGCACTTCCGTAAAAAGAGGCTCAAGACAGCATGCAGATAATGAGGAAGACCATGCAGACTGAAAATGCTGCACGGCAGCTTCAATACAGAATGTGAGGTTTTCTGTGCTTACCAATGAGTTCAGCACAGTAATTATGCAAAGCAAAACTGGCATCATTTTATAAACTTCATGCACATATTTTTGTTGTTTGAAAACAAACAAAATATTTGACTACACTGCTACACTGCATACGTTCCAGCAATGATGTGCACATGGGAAGAAAAGGTCATGGTTGATACAGTTTGTTTGTGTGTGTGTGTGTGTGAATGTTTTTATAAAAATGGTGGAAATTAGTTTCAAGCACATTTGCAGTTATGAACAGCAAAGTGATGTTTTCAGGTAAATTAACATACATCATGAACAGAATTACTCCCTAAAATTAGACTAAGCAAGCAGATGCAGGGCTCTGCCTTTAGATTTCTTTAAGTAATATTAAATTAATAAATAAGCTGTTTGTGTTCAGCTAAAACATGGTAAATAATAATACAATCTAAATTGGAATATTCTTTTTTAAATAAAAAAGCTTAATGGACTGTCAACCTGTACAGGTTGTACCCAACCATTCACTCTTTGACTGCTTGAACAGGAGTTGCTGAGTACAGCAACTCCTGTTCAAAAATGCATATATTTTGTGTTTTGTGTGTTCAATTTAGCTTGGGAATGTAACAAAATTAAGGGCCTGGCATTCCCTGAAGGAAGGCATATGCCAGATGCCAGATAATTATGTTGAGAAATTATGGAGTTGTAGCCATTTTGGTCAAACATTCAATACAATGTTAAGCAAAATCTCATGCACAGAATTTGTGTTGTGAGTGACTACCCTAATATACAACCACACCAGATTTTATCTCAATATCAGTAAAGTTGACCGAGTTACAGCCATTGTTGCAATGGCTATTGTAGATTACCTGTAGTGGCCATCTTGAAGTGGATTGACTCCAAAGGTTAATCAATTATAGATGAACAATTATTTTCTGAAAGTTTCAGTAAAATCCATCTAGTGGTTCATGAGATTTTTTTTGCTGACAGGCAAACAGAGTTAACTCCAAAGGTTAATGCTAAATTTCTAAGTAAATATCTTGTGCAATGTGAATGAATTTCAGCTACTGCCACACCAAATTTTAGCTCAATATTTGTTAAATTGATTCTATATTCAGTGTGCTGTATGAATCTTTTGAATCTTGAGTCCAAAAGTTTAATAGTTGTAGATGTATACCCAGGGCTCTCAAGTTTTGATCCGAACTTGGAGGGAGATTTTGAGTCGCAAGAAGTCGTTAGATGACATCATCACCGAATTTATGTCAGGTTTCAGAATTGTTTCTATTGAGCAGTCCGGCAGCAGACAGACACAGGAGACCAGGTGATAACGGTAAGTGATTTATTTACAGTGAGGAAAAATATTTACAGGAAACGGGAAATCGGGATCTGTAAGAATGAAGGATACGGTAAGTACGGAGGAGAGGAAACACTAGAAATTTAGGAACGGTAAGTAACAGTTGGTAAGTTTTAGGTTCTTACGACTGGGCAGAGAGTCCAACAACTCAGAGAGGCAAGCAGTGGTGAGTACAGGTTCCAGGATGGTTGTAGTGATCCTTCCAGTGGTGAGTAATTCCTTCCAGGTGACAACGTGGAGCAGACAGACAGGCACGGGAGAACGGGTAGGTATTTTGCGTTGGCAGGAGTCTCAAAACAGAAACCAGACTGGATCCTCAGGAACAGAAGTATTTCCTGAGGCAAAAACGGAAACAGAGTTATCCAACACAGGATCTCAAAAAATCAAGACTTTTACAGAGGCTCAGCAACTTTACCAGTAGTAGGTAATGCTCCAGCGCTGGTCTGGTTCCTGCCGCCGCCTTAAATACACCTGTCCTTGTAATCAGCCAGATCTCTTGCAGGTGAGGAAGGAGTGTTGACGAGACGTCAATCACTCGTCTGGCCACGCCCACCAGGAAGTACTCACAAAAACCAACAAACAGTCCCAGAAAAAACCACCATCACCACAATTTACTTATTTGATTATGTTATTCAGGCTGTAGGAGAGAGGAATATCAGCATTGACAAGACAAAAAGTGAGTTAAAAAAAAACACTCAAAATATGTTTCGAACTATGAATTAGGTTTTTGAAATAATTTCATAACTTTATTGCTACACTACATAACCCACACTGCATAAATCAGTTTTGATAGAATTTAAATTTAACTAAAAGACACTTATGTGTCATGAAAATGCCAGCTCTACAATCAACCTTGCTCTTTTATCTGGTGTTGGAACCACAGGGATTTATATTAGTGCAACAGTGTCAGTGAAAAAGCAAACAAACAACAGGGGGTTGGCCTAACTAGGGTGATGACTATATGCCCTTTCACCTTGGTCCTTCTGGGTTATGGCTGCTGCGGTGGACTAGTGCCTGCCCGGTGAGGCTCTCCTGCTTGGTGCTGGGCAGTTTCTCTGCTGGGGGCTGGTGTGGGCACCAGGCTGTTGGGGAGTCGGGTCCCGGGCTAAACCTGCACGGCAGGAGGTGGTGGCATGGCTGGATTGGGGGGGCTGGTGCCCTGCATCTCTCCCCGTACATCTTTGTCCTGGGGGGCTGCTGGCCCTGTGCTTTGCTGATGACCTACCTCTGAGCGGACGCACAGCTGCCTTGGGGTGGTGCCCGGTGTCTGTTTGCCTGGGACTGCCGCTGCCTTCTGGGGCTGGATCCACCTGTCCTCTCTGCTCTCGGGTGCTGTAGATGGTGGGCCTTCTACTGTTCACGGCACCTTTTAAATCAATCAATCAATCAATCAATCAAATTTTATTTGTATAGCACATTTCGGCAGCAAGGCATTTCAAGGTGCTTTACATAATTAAAAAACAAAATAAAAACAGCATGTGACAATGAATAAACAGTAAGAAAGAGAAAAACATCGAAGACATCAAAAACCCGCACTCTAACCCTAATTTAGCCATAAGCAACTCTAAA
>NC_051431.1:33426058-33431556 GCF_001649575.2 Kryptolebias marmoratus | reverse complement strand
CATTAGATTGAAGTTCAGGTGGTAACGTCACAGGAGGGTTTGTGAGCCTGTCAACAGTAGCAAATAAAGCTTGAGCGTTGTTAATGGTTTTGTTTATGACATCTGCAAAGAAAGCCTCTCTTGCATGTTTTAGTGTTGTGTGATAGTTACGTAGTCTTTCCTTGTAGATGTCATAATAAACGTGCAGTTGAGCCTTACGCCATTTTCGTTCAGCCCTACGGCAGAGTTGTCCTGCAGATTGAACTGTGCATCTTCGGGTGTCTTCCTAGCACACATACACCCACATAACATGAACAAACCTTTTTTTATATTATTTTTTTGTATACGTGTATATACATATGGATATATATATATACACACACTCACCGGCCACTTTATTAGGTACACCTTGCTAGTACCGGGTTGGACCCCCTTTTGTCTTCAGAATTGCCTTAATCCTTAGTGGCATAGATTCAACAAGGTACTGGAAACATTCCTCAGAGAGTCTGGTCCATATTGACATGATAGCATCATGCAGTTGCTGCAGATTTGTCAGCTGCACATCCATGATGCGAATCTCCCATTCCACAACATCCCAAAGGTGCTCTATTGGATTGAGATCTGGTGACTATGGAGGCCATTCGAGTACAGTGAGAGAACAACCCTTCTTCACTTCTTCACAAAAAGACATTACACTACTAGCAACTGTCTTAATTATTAATGCACTGTAGTAGTCATTATGTAGTCAGTTCAAACATTCTCTAACCATTAATACATGTCTAACACATGGTGTGAAAGTGCATATATATCACCATTTACATACATATACACACAGTATATAGAATAGTTAGTTCATGAGTTATTAAGCATGAATAAACATTCAGTATGTTGTTCTGGAAGTACTTAGACTTTATGGGCAAGGCATTAATACATTTTATTTTCTAGCTTATTAAGTATGGATCATCCTTAATTATTGATGTTTTCAAGTTTAATTTTCTCTAATAATTGTTACTGTATATCAATAAAAGACAAAATTTTACAACCAAATGTGATTTTATATATATGAAGAATGGATAGGATTAGGAATGAGGTCATCAGAGGTACAGCACAGGTTGAACAATTGGGAGATAAAGTTAGAGAGGCCAGACTGAGATAGTTTGGACATGTGCAGAGGATGGACAGTGGGTATATTGGTAGAAGGAGGTTGGAGATGCAGCTGCCAAGAAAAACACAAAGAGGAAGGCCAAAGAAGAGATATATGGATACAATTAGAGAGGATATGGAGGTAGTTGGAGTGAGGACAGAGGACGCAGAGTTAGACTCACTGTGGCAACCCTTAGAAAAAGAACAGCTGAAAGAAAAAAGAAGAAGATATTAAGATCAGATTAGAAACAAATTGGTGTGGCTCTGATTGCATTACCCCCACTTGCTGTTTTATCTTTTCCTCTATGGTTCTCATGTTCTTTTACAGTCTCTTAATGAATGCAGGTGTGTTTAGACAAAAGACCCCCATTTACCCTCTTCTGTCTTTTTTTTTTTTTTTTGTCTTCTGCATACTCGCAAATAATAGCCTTTCTGTTCTTTATATTTTCTGCATTTCATCCTTTTTACTGTCATTTTTTTCTTGACACTGATTATAATTGCTAGTTGAATTCTTATTCATAACAAAGTATTTGCTATTCAAGTTAATGTGACTGATTCCTATTTTGTTTGTAATGACTTCATCTCACAGGTATCCTCTGTTTCTTTTTCCTCCTACTTGATGTTGAATCCTTTTTAGCACTTCTTTAGTTGTTTGCCTCAAAACTTTGCTTTTCCGTGTCAAGGTTGACCATTTTATTTTAAAACCCTTCTTTCCTCCTTTATTGTCTTTGTTACTAACTTGTCTGCTTTTTCAAAATGCATTGATTCCTTTGTGTTTGACTTCACCGCTGTTTATTCAAGTTTATTGTGTTATTTTCTGACTGTGGCAGGTTCCAGTGTCTTCAATGAACATAGTCCACAATGCAGGTATTCTGTAATGACATATCTGAGTAATGTTGTTATTATTTTCTTTGTATTCTTTTTTTTTCAGTCACTGGTAGAAAAAGAAGAGGTCATTATTCAAGTTTTAATTAGAAAATATAGTTTTGGCTTTATTTAGTTTGACAGATCAGTGTTTTCTGCTAAATGAGCAAATGAAACAGTCCTCTCTGCTATATCCAAAACCTTCTTTGCTGTATTTTTCATTTCCTCTAATCTTCTTCTAAAATCATGTATCACAAGCAGGCCTAGCACAATCATCCTGGTTCAGTCCCTGATGATTCAGTAATGATTGACAGGTGAGTAATGAGATCTTGTGTCTGGTTCTTTCTGTTTTACTTTTGTACAAGCATTCAGTTGTGCAGGAAAAGCTTAATAGACGCAAGCACAGATAGGACCAACTGTAAGACTCGTCATTTATCAATTACTGAACATGTTATGTTTTGAGGTGTACACTGTTCTGCCCTTTAAGTATTTGTAAAATAGGTTTTTTAGCGTTAATTTTGTGACAGTGCAGTGAGGCTTTTATTTTAAAGGTCAGCTTGGACATGTAACAGGAAGTCAGCCATCTTTGTTAGTTTTCAGTCAGCTACATGTAAGGACGTTCATCCACTGCAATCTGCTTTCTGTTTACGCCATCGACATCACCGTCGAGTTTTTATTTAATATTCAGGAGTAGAATTTCATTTAAGGTGTATATGTGGAGAATGTTTATAGTAAATGTAAAACGTGATTACGATAGCTGACGCCGATGGTTTCAAGCTGGTTCACTTTAAAGCAAGCATGATTTTCTAGATTTTCTGTGTGTTTAATTCTCTTCTGATGTCGCTCAGCTAAAAGTAACTATTTTGTTTCTATCCTACAGTTTTACTCCATGTTAAAGGTGTACGTGGTTCATCTAAATAAATTGGAGCTAAGGAAGCTACATCCTGACTCACGCATTCATTCGACTGGAGTTAGGCTTACAGCTAAATTGTGCTGGACACACAAGGAGAGCAGAATATACACAGTGAATGCAATTTGTTGTGTTATGTTGCTTTTAGTACTTCTTGTCACTATATGGCACCGCTAAGGAGACTATTAAAGAGAATGCAGAATAAAAGGAGGATTGAAAGTGTTCTGTAATAGCATCTGGCATACTTGTCGTAATAAAGTTTGTGAATTTTACCACTGTGTACTTTGTCATTACAACCTACAAATATTTGATAATAGTAGGCTTGTCATAAATGCACAAGGAGATGCATGGCTAAATAAAAAATGACGTGCTGTGTTATTACACTGCTTGGGTTCAGAAGGACAGCATCTGTTCTACACACAACCAGAACAATCTAGAACATTTATAGAAGCAATGGCAGCACTTGAAAAAACATGTCATCATGTAGTTTTGGGGACATGGAAAATTAACTAATAAGAGATCAGCTCATTGCTAACACTCATCTCAGTACCGTACAAGATAAGTTACTGATGGAGGTGGACCTCACACTGGACAAAGCCCTAACAATCGAATGTCTGTCATAGTCTGCACTGTTTTGGTCTGGTTAGTTCTTTGTTGAGCATTTCAGTTATCCTTAGATTCTGTTTATTCCTTGTTCCCTGGTTCTCTCTCACCCCTGTTGCCTCTCTCCCTCTCCTCAGGTTTTCCCTCCAGTTCCTTTTCCACACCAGCTGTCAATTAATCACTTACTCCTGCCTTTGTTCCGGCATTCACCGCCAGTTTCTCTTGTTGTCCTCCTGTTTGATTTTTGTTTGTTCCTCGTGTTGGTTCCATTAAAACCTCCAAGACCTCGTTGCTGCATTTGGGTCCTCTCATCCTCCCACGGTCCATGACAATGTCAAGTGGAAGCTAAAAACATCACACTGCTCTCAGCTGGAAATCCAGACACACCTGCACTTGTACGGGCTGAAGATGCTGTATATTCTTGTTTTTGAAGAAAAAGAGGATTGTAAATAGCTCAACTATGTGGACCTACATGCAATGTTCAAGATAAAAAAGCAAATCATAAAGAGCAACATCACTGCTTTAGATCTGGATCAGATAAATACCTAGTGAATGATAAAAATGCTGCTAAAGTAAAATGCAATAACTGCAAGCAGAAGGGCATTTTGCCAAGTATACAAATACAATTTGCACAATGCCCACTGACAAAACCAAAGTTAAACTAGTCACTTAGTCAAAAGGTGACCTGCCTGTCAATGGCTGCCAAAAAGCTACAGCAGTAGCAGAAAATGAAAACAACAAAGTTTCAGCATTATTCTATATAGTGAAGTTTAGATCACTGCTACTAGGCCTGGACCTGAGTAAAGCACTGCAGATTAAATTCACTGGTGGAGAACTGACTTTCAGTAAAGAAGATGATGCAAAAGAACCTCCCACTGCCACAAAATCATGCATGGTGAGTAAGTTGATTCTGCTTCAGGCCACCATCTTGGATGTGTTGAATGGTTTATCCACAAGGTTCAAGTAAACAACACAGTGCAACCTATGTGCCTAAACTGGAGATGTCTTCCGATCGGTGTTTGTGAAGAGGTTTCAGCAGAGCTCACATTCTTACTCCAAATATACATCATTGAACTAGTGGATGCCTCTGAATAGGTGAGCATACTTGCCAACCGTCCCACATTTAGTCCCCCCTGTCCCTTGTCCCACATCACCCTGTGCAGGACAGCCAAAAGTCCCGCATTTGGCCCTGGCCTTGCCTGACAGCCTGTAGCTGTGCTTCAGCAGCAGCCACATGCAGCACAGGGCTCTCAGGTCTCACGCATTGACCGTGAGACACACGCATTTCATGAAGTGCACACGCTCACACGCCACACTTTGTATTTCTCACGCTAAAAAAACACACACACTCGGCCTTTTTGTCACTTTAATGCTATATATAGCGAGTTTTCAGTTTTGACTAGCGACAAATCCAGTGACTTTGGCAGCTAAATGTGAGAAAGCATTCATTCTGCAGCGTACCGTAAGCCCCGCCCACTTCCCCAAGCACTGACAGCTGTCAATCTCACAGCAGAGAGGAGACCCGCTGGCGCAAAAAGTTATATGTGGCGCTCCCGCATGCCCCCTTAAGTACGCGCGGGAGCGCAATTGTTTTTGTGTGAGTCCTTTTGTCATCTGATGACAGAGAGGTAAAGATGGAGAGGCAGAAAACTGAAGAGGCAGAAAGATAAAGATGTTGTAGGCATGAAAGAAACCTTTTCAAAGTGGTTGAAAGACAGCAGGAAGTTCTGTCTGAGCATCAAGTGGAGGCCTGGAAATGTTCAGGTTAGCTAAAGCTACTAATACTAATAAATAACAAGTTACAGCTGTTTACTGATCAGTGTTTACAATATAACAGCTGAGAGGATGGAGAGAAAGAATCAGGACAGACAGGAGAAGGAGACAGATTGGACTAATGTTAGCTGGAAGTGTAGAAACAGCCACTTAATACCAAAGGATTTCAATTTAAATATTGTTTATATTAAAAAAGTGCATTAGCAAGGTGTGTAATTTATTCAAA
>NC_051431.1:33421368-33425430 GCF_001649575.2 Kryptolebias marmoratus | reverse complement strand
CACTGACTCTGTAGCGCTAATATAAATCCCTGTGGTTCCAACCCTGAATAAAAGAGGAGGGTTGAATGTAGAGCTGGCAATTCCACGACACAAAACTGTCTGTTGGTTCAATTTGATATTCTAACAAATTAATTTATGTAGTGTGGGATGAGGCAAAGCTATAAAGTTATAAAATTATTTTATCAAGTTAATTTGTAGTTATAAACATATTTTGAGTGTTTTTTACTCATTTTTTGTCTTGCCACCGTTGATATTCTTCTCTCCTACAGCCTGATCAATATCACCAAATATGCAAATTAAGTGAGGACGTCATCTAACAACTTCTAGCAGCTAAAAACCTCACTCCAAGCTCAGATCAAAACTTGAGAGCCCGGATTTTAAGCAACTATGATATGTGTTTAATTCAAATTAATTGATCAGAATTCAGGAAAATCATGTTGAATCTATGATGTCTGTGTGTATTTCTGGGAGTGGGTTTTTTGCATGATGTTTTAAAGACATGATCAGCTGATGAATAGATAAGCTGTATCTGGCAAAACTTTTTATATACAACTGTGGCAATCTGCCACCTGTTACCTGTTCTGCTCCCTCGGATCTTCTCATTGGCCGGCTTCCTAATTACTCACAGCTGCAGCAGGTCCTCATCATCCAGCTCCAGGGTTCTTAAGGCAGTTGCAGAGAGCAGTTCGTCGCTGAAGCATTGAGTGCCTTGGGTAAACGGTCTCAGCCTGAAAGACCAAGTCTAAGAAATTTAGAAAGTTACTTACCAGTAATCCTGTTCTGCTCACCACCCTGCCACCTGAGAACTACTTACCTGGAAACCCTGCTGCTACTTACCTAGTAAGGCTCACCTGCTGAAGATCTGCCTACTCTGTGTTCCTTCTCGAAGACCAACCTACTGGCTCCACACCAGTACCCGCCTGCCATCTACAACCCACCTCCAGAATCGTGTAAATATCAACCGATGGGATTTGGAACCACGACCAATCACCACCTACAAACTACTCACCTGCACCTTGTAAATACTCACCTGGGGTTCCTGGAACCGCACCTCCGAACCTGCACCCTACCACTGTCGTAAGCCTCCACATTACAACTGTAGTCAATTCAGCCTCTGAACCTCTAGCAGCTCAAAGGACTAATCCTTCTGCCCTCCTTTTCAGATCCTGTTCCCCTAACCTTCCTGGCCTAAAATAAATCTATTATCTTCAAACTTGTCTTCCGTGTTCTGTCCGTCTCCTGGGTACTCACGCTTGGCTAACACCAGAAATCGTGTCAACAACTGTATATATTTGGGCAGACAGACTTAAACACACATAATGTAATACTTAAAATGTGAATGTGTGTCACAAAACTGGCTGTGCCACACATTTTAGAAAGATTAATTAAACCTCAGTTTATCACCAATGTCTCTCCATCCTATAGCCACAGTCTTACTGCTTTCATAACACATAAGAGACTTTTTTCAATCTACACAAGTTCCTTTTAGACTTGCTTCAGAACCATCTGCCTTCCAAAAATGATGTAGACAGTTCTGAAAGATTTGCCATGAGTACAAAACTTTTTGAATTATATTATAGTGTATGAGCACTTTAAGGAACATAATGTTGAACACCTACAAGCAGTTCTCCAGCACCTTAAAGACATGGGCCTACAGTTCAACATTAAGAAAAAAAAGCTAATTTGGTAGGTCAAATATTCTGTTCCTACGACATGTCATCTTTGAGAATGGCCTGTGCCTCAGTCCAGATTACATGACTGCCATCGGTTAAGGGTTAGGTCCTGCGTCAAAATATATGGCAGCTCTTTGTTCATTCCTGGGCTTAACTTCCTGATTCAGCAAGTTTTTAACAAGCTGCACAGCAGTGGTTGAGCCACTACAAGAGCTACTTTGACCAAATACGCAAGCTAAACTAAAATGGACTGATGCCGCAAATAAAAGTTTCAATGATCTCAAAACAATGCTCCTGAAAAGCGCAGCACTTGCCAATATTCATCACAACAGATACCTTGGACTATGGATTGGGAGCTGTTCTGACACAGTTGCATTTTAGATAATATGGAACACATTGTTGTTTTTGCTTCCCACACTCCACTTCCCATCTCTACCAGAGAGGAAGTACTCCACTATAGAAAAAGAGGCTCTTGCTTGTGTATGGGCAGTTGAAAGATGGAGGACATTTATATGGGGAGGCAGAGTTACACTCAGAACTGATTATCAAGCCCTCACCACTCTCCTAACCACTAAAGGGATGAATAGAGCTGACATAAAAATTGTACATTGGTCAGTTAGACCAATGTGTTTCCTGTACATACTGAACAGGAAGCCAGAACAGCATGACGGGCTGCCTCTCACATGTTTTCCTGAGCATCACTAATACAGCTGCAGATTCTGAATAAGACTTGATCTCAGAGACAACAGAAATCTATTCCCTCCTGACTGAACTCTCTCTTGCTGATTTTAAAGCTGAATGTGAACACTGTCCTGAACTTAGAAAACTGAGATATAGCATCCACTCAGGATGGCCGAAAGTGAAGAAACCCCTCCCAGAAGAAGTCAAACCTTACTTCTCTGTGCATCGTGAACTGGTTACTGAGACATCACTGATATTCAGAGGAAAAACATTTTGGTGTTTCCAGATCTCTGTGAAAAGAGATTGTGCACCTGGCTCATGAAGGATAGTCACATATGTACAATTAGGTCTAAACAGTCCTGTCTTTATCATCTGTCAGGCATGTGACAAAATTGCAAGTGTTTCACTTACACCACCACAACCTGTAAAGTTTCTATAGGGTCCATTCCACGCATTGTTAATGATTATATGGGTCTATTTGCACATGGAAGTTTTAACTGCAGGTTTACCATCACCCTTGTTGATTATTGCAGTAAAAGGCCTGAAGTAGCAATTACTCCTATTGCTACAACAAACACGGTCATGGCATTCCCAACTTCTGTTTTTGGACATGAAGGAAACCCTTGCCTCATCACAGCTGATAATGGACTACAGTTTACATCTTTTGCTGATTTCATGAATGAATGTGACATTAGGCACATCAGAACAAGTGTATACCATCCACAGGCAAATGGTTTTTGGAATACTGTACTAGAGTATTAAAAGACTCCATTCAGACAGCACAAGCTACCAAACAAGCCTGGAAGCCTGCAGGTACTGAAAGCTACTGGGTCTCTTATTATGCTGATGAATGCCAACCGATGATTTCCCTTTCCAGCTCCTCAGGGAAAGACCATCAGGGACAAAAATGGACATCTTGCCTCCACCTAAGGACAATGAACAGTACGACCATGTTAAAGAAAATGTGGTTCGGCAATAAGCCAAAAGTGCAATTTTCACAAACAAAAAGAGTGGAGCTAAACTCACCTTCACTGTTGGAGCTACAGTCTGATTGTGGAAAACTTTTCATGTGAAAAAGGAGAGAGAGTGCAGAGTGATCCTTTGTCAGTACAGCAGCAAACTTGTCTGAGGTCATTAATCCACAGTGAGGGTAAAAGATGAAATGTATCTACTTTTACCATTGCTTTCATTTTGTCCCAATAAAACATCAATAACTGATAAAGCAGAGGAAACCCTCAGTACAAAACAAATTCCAAGGTATTTGTAGCTGTCTTGGACATCTGCAATGTTGCCTTCAGGTAGTTCAACCCTTTTCAGTTGCAATCATCTTGTCTCTCTTTAATACCATTTGACTGCATTTATCCAGTTTGAATGACATTTCAATGTCCCTGCTGTATAGCCTGATAAGGTTAATCAGGGAGTCAGTGTCTTGCTCACTTTTGACAAACAGCTCCATGTAGAGGAGGTGACTGATGACTGTTCCACTTTGGAACCAGAATCCATACCCACTGTTACGGTGGCCCTGAGGTGCAAAGCACTACAACATAAAAAAAAACACTACAACATTAACAAAAACACTACAACATTAAGAAAAACACTACAACATTAAAAAAAAAACACTACAACATTAAAAAAACACTACAACATTAAAAAAAACACTACAACATTAACAAAAACACTACAACATTAACAAAAACACTACAACATT
>NC_051431.1:33404856-33416549 GCF_001649575.2 Kryptolebias marmoratus | reverse complement strand
TTAATGTTGTAGTGTTTTTTTAATGTTGTAGTGTTTTTTTAATGTTGTAGTGTTTTTTTAATGTTGTAGTGCTTTGCACCTTAGGGCCACCGTACACTGTTTCCAATGATCTGGCTGAGGGGGTTCAAGCTCATGCAGAACAGGAGTGGGGACAGAGCAACACCTTGGTATATGCTGCACTTGATGCTGAATTGTGCAGCTGGCTTTGAAGAAGCCTCTAGAATCATCTTTAACATTTCCACTGACTTTTCTTTGAAGGCACTTAGTGTCTTGTTGACACTAAGAGCAATTTCAAACCCTCCAGGATTCATGTGTGGCACTGAGTCATAGGCTTTTTTGTAGTTAATCCAGGTGGTGCACAGATTTGTGTGTCTGGTCTTGCAGTCTCAAGCTACAATTTTGTCAACCAGCAGCTTGTGTTTGGCCCTCGTGGTGTCCAGTACCCTTCTGTGCCTTGCTCAGAAGGGAATCTTAGCAATCTTAGCTCAGAATGTAAATTTCTTCCTAAGTAGTACAATTGACACCTTGATTTCATCTTTGGGGCCAAGAAGTCTAAAAAGGAGGTGTAACTCTTGTTTAAAGTCAACAAAAGTGATTAGTTTATGGCTATTGTATGGGTCCTCAAAAGGGGAACCTCCTAGCATGTGTCTCCTTTTGGTCTGATAAGATGAACAGAAGCCTCTGGGTTTCTTTTCAAAACACTGGTGATTTAGTTTAGGTAAAACAGTTCATTTTTTGCATTAGGCCGTTGCATTAACGGCCTAATGCAAAAAATAATGCAAAAATAATCCAAACTCTTACGTATGTCCCTACATTTCCCCCACTTGCGAATTACCACCTGGTTCCAAGGTGTGTGAATCGCAACAAATAAGGTCCATATGGCAGAAGTATTCCAATTAAAGTCAAAGTAGTTCCATAATAATCCACAAGGAATCTTCTGGATGGCGGATGGGAGGTAGTCCACTGGCAGATGAGGTAGGCTGAACCATACGGCTGGTGACTTCTCATTTAACTAAGTATGGAACTAAATTATCATATAAAACTAAAGTTAATAAAATTTGGAAGCATGCATTCTTAGGGATACCCTAAAATTATCAAATAATGTTCTACAAGTCTTAAGCTAATAAGTGATGAAGCTAACATCACTGTATCTATACGTGCAGGACGGGAAAAGTATATGTAGGCTAATAATAGAATCTAGCACAAATAAGCCGCATGCAAATTTGAATAAATAAAATTAGAAGTTTGGAATTATGGTTGGTTCGTGAGTTCCAACACTTCAGGGATGTAGGAGAACCTTAGTTCTTCTAGGTCAAATTGTCATTGAGACTGCCAGTTTCTGAAATGTTTTGGATGGGTTCATTTTATCTGACGTCTAGTTACTTTGTTAAGTCGAGTGGTGCATTTATGGCTTGGTAGGGTTCGTTGTGTTGGAAGTAGCGGATACCATACCTACGACAGGAAGGTATGTTAAAATGACCAAAGTTATCACTTCTGGATCCGCTGAGTGTGAGCATAATCAACCGTTAAACAATCAAACAATACATCCACAAACCTACGTAGTACAACCCCCATTTGAAGTTAGAATTCTGATTGTAAGTTGATTTTGCTGTAGCTTGATCTGATGGTCAAGATAAGTTTGGGTCTCTGTTTAAGGTATGAATCTTAAATATTAAGTACAAGGGTTTTACGCTTTTCTTTATTTGTCCTGAGATAGCAAAGTTTTTGTGAAGGATCTGAAAATATACCATATTTAGTGAGGTAAAAGAAATGGAGATTTAGAGATTTTAATTTTTTTTTTTTTTTTTTTTTTCAAAAATTCTAATAGTTTGAGGGCACATTGTCATTGCTGGGTCTGGCAGGAACTTAATGAAGCTTGATCTGATTTTGATGAACCAATTTAAAGATTGGTTCTCGCTGACCTCTGGTAATCCTGATTCGGTACACCCCTGGGGATAGTTTATCTGTTATCAGGTGTGGTCCAGTCCACCTTCGCAGGGGTTTGTGGGCAAGTGTTCCAGCTCTAGGAACTCCTGGCCAAATAGATGGCGTAAAGGCATAGTACCAGACTTTATCCCCCACTTGAAGCTCTTTGTGGGAGGCTTTCTGTTTGTAGTATGCCTTGCCTCCTTCAGCCATCTCGTTAAGACATTTTTGTGTGAAGACACAGGTGTTTTGCAGGTGTTTGTTCAGGTTGTTCATGTACTGGTGGGTTGTGTAGGCTTCAACTACACTGGCTTTAGGGATTATCTGTCCAGACCTGAGGTTGTCAAGATCAGGGACATATGAACCCTGGGGAGCTAAGGCCAGAGACCACAGAACATTATTTATAAAGTCCACTTGGACACCAAGTTGGACCAGAATGTCACGTCCTATGTATAATTGGTGTGGCAGTTCAGGGAAGGGAACTAGGAAAAAATGACTCCATTCCCTGTGGTTCCACTGGAGCTTGAGGACATAGACGCCCTCTGCTGTCAGGACATGAAATGGTTTTGTGTTCACTGGGAAGCAACAGGTCTTCCTTACCATTTTGATGTCAGGTTGGTTCTGGACCAACGCATCGTAGAGAGCTTGGCTTATTGCAGATTTGTCAGCCCATAAAGCTAAAACTGCATCATTTACCTGAGACGCTTGGACCTGAAGTCCTTTAAGTACCTGTGGTAGGTATGTCTTATTGGATTCTGGTGGACTCAGGGAACAAAGAAAAGTGCTGCGTTGGGTCAGTGCTGGTTTCAGTGGTTGAGTTGGCATGGTTGGCACTGACTCAGTCCACACAGGGGTCTCAGTCCTCTGACCATTGCGCTCAGGCGAGGTGCTAGTGGTCTCTACAGAAGTGTCCAGTGTGAGACACTGTGAGTCTACTTCTGGTGGAAAAGTGAAGGGTAATGGTTGACGAACTCGGGGCCCAGACTTTGAGATTCTTAAAACCGATCAAAGGCTGGAAACACATCAGCAGATCCTCACCAATAAGAAATGGGATGGTTTCCAAAGGTGACACATACACTGGATGTACCAGAGTCATTGACCCTATTTGGATCTGGATAAATGACAGTGCTGACAAAGTGGTAGCGTTGGGTGTGTAAGGCTGAATATCTAATGAGCAGGGTTGCAGGGTCAGATCCCTGTTAGCACAACTAGCCGCTGAGCGCAGCTTTTCAAAGAGGCTACCTGACATCGTGAGTCATTACTCGTTCCACTTTTGTGTGAACCCCTTTTCAGTAAGGTCGAATAGGAACTGAGGAACTGGGGTTTCAATTTGGATCCAAGAACTGTCCTCTTCGAATGAGGGGTCTGCAGGAGCAGTTTGAACCACAAGAACACTAGGTGTGTCCTGAATGCCAGTTCCTGGTTCTGGGTCAGCGAGCGCCGAGAAGGAGGTCTCAGTGACAACTGAGGGAGAGTCACTGACAGTGGTAGCTGACTGGGACTCAGGGTCTGTAGTTCCACTCTCCGACTACAGGTTGGGAGTGGCAGTAGCTCCTGTTTTAGCTGTGAGAGCTAAAATTGACAGGTCGTCTGCCTTTTTGTTTTTGTCCCTTTTACGGATCTCTTCAAGAACATGTCTGATTGTTTCCATGTCTTCAGGGGTAAGGAAGGCAGGGTTCTGCTCTTTAGGCTTTCTTGGCTCTCTACCCTTTTCAGAATGTCTCTGATGTGGTGAAGTAGATCCTTTTTCATGATAAGTGTTTGTCATGAAATTGGTGAGCTTGTCTCTGAGGTTGTTCATGCGCTGCATACCTACGGTTCTGATTTGGGCAACGTCTGCCCCCCCAATAATCTCTATCATATCATGAAAAGAATGATGATATATTATGGTACTTTTATTTTAAAAGTCCACTTCTGCTTTTCAGTAAGGATTAGCATATTAGCTAAACATTTAAATTCCAAACTAAATATTTAGGTCCGTGCTAAATATTTTGTTAGCAAATTAAATGTTTAGTTCCATTCTATCCTCTTCCGCTTATCCGGGGTCGGGTCGTGGGGGCAGCAGCCTAAGCAGGGAGACCCAGACTTCCCTCTCCCCAGCCACTTGGGCCAGCTCCTCTGGGGGAATCCCAAGGCGTTCCCAGGCCAGCCGAGAAACATAGTCCCTCCATTGTGTCCTGGGTCTTCCTCTGGGCCTCCTCCCGGTGGGACGTGCCCGTAATACCTCACCAGGGAGGCGTCCAGGAGGCATCCTCACCAGATGCCCGAGCCACCTCAACTGGCTCCTCTCGACGTGGAGGAGCAGCGGCTCTACTCTGAGTCCCTCCTGGATGATGTTTAGTTTGGATATCAAATATTTATCTTGGACATAAACATTTAGTTTGTAAAGTAAATATTTAGTTTGGTGCTAAATATCTAACTTGCAAGTTAAATATTTAGTTTGGAATTATGACATTTATAAATGTATGAATATAATGGTGAAAATATGACTTTGAAAAAAATGTTGGTTTTTTTTTTTAATGAAAGGCTAAATAACCCAAAATATTGCTGATGATTGTTGACTGTGTAACTTTACAAACGGCACAAATTTGTAAATATATATATATTTATTTGTAAATGTGACTTAAATTAGGATTTAAATTAGGTGCAATCAATTATTATTTATTTTAACTGTATTTTTGTTTGAATAAGTATTTCAATAGTGCCTTTTTATAAAACTGTAGTTGTGTAAATATTTGGCACAAATATCTTACAATATTAAATAATAAATAGCCATATTTTCAACTTTCTGACAACTTTGATAATTTTTTTTACTAAATCATGGTTGGCCAGTGGTCGGCCGGCAAATGGCCGGCGAACGGCCACCTACCACTGGCTTAGCCTCTTTTCTATTATCAATTGATAATACAGCCTGATCCCCTATTGACATAAACCCAGGATAATTTGTCTAGAGAGCGAGACCAAAACCAGACACGGAGACGGAGCTAAGGTAGGTGAGTTTATTTACAGGTGGTGCAATAATGTACAGTGAGCCGGATTCAGGAGCAGTCTGCAAGGCAAGAGGAACTGGATGAGTCTCTGGTACAATAAAGGTCAGCGTAGCTTGGAGGAGTGAATGAATAATGTCTCTTGTTTTCTTACAGATCCAGGAGGTGATTAATTGCGTAGAGGAGGTGAGGAAAGTTTCCACGATGATCCAGTAGTCGACGAACCAGTAGTCCAGCAAAGGTAAGTATCCAGAAGTTCCAGGTAAGTCCCCGTGTAGGTGAACCGTCTTGGCGTGGCAGTAACCTGAGTTAGACAGCACAAAGAAACTCTGTTAACATAACGTGACCAACTAAGATTAGACACTGTGGCTAAGAGTCTAACCCGAAAGGTTTGATGCTCCAGCGAAGGTCTGGTCTCAGCCGGAGGCTTAAATGCTGGCTGATCTCGTCAGTGGAATCAGGATCAGCTGTGGAAGGAAAGGTTAGTGGTGCCGCCCAAAGGCAGAGGTAACTCCAGATCCTCACACCTATAATTATCCAGTATGTTACCCCATATATTACTCTGTAAGTACCCCATTTGTTATGCCTTAATTACCCTGAATGTTAACTGTAAGTACACTGCATGCCATCCCATAAATCCCCAGAACACAAATCTAAAGTTCCCTATTTGTCACATTTACAGAGGAGCTGCTCAAGCCTGTCTCACCAAGGAGAAAGCCCAAAAAGGCTGATGTCATTGCTATCAGCAAGCTTATATAGCCCTACAGATCTCTTAGATCTACTGATCATTTGCTTTTAGTTGTCCCGATGTCCAGGCTGGTCCACAGAGCTTATCGGGCCTTTTCAGTTATAGCTCCTAAACTGCAACTCCTAAACTCTAAGCCAGGGGTGTCCAAAGTCGGTCCTCGAGGGCCGGCATCCTGCATGTTTTAGTTTTCTCCCTGGTTTTACACACCTGGATCAAATGATGGCTCATTAGAAGGCCTAAGCAGAACACTGACTTGCTGAGGAGGTTGTTACAACCACTAGGGAGAGAACTAAAACATGCAGGATGCCGGCCCTCAAGGACCGACTTTGGACACCCTTGCTCTAAGGTGTGAAGTTTTCTCACACAGCACAATGACATAAAGGTTGCAAGTCTTGAGAGAGTGTACAATTGGCATGCTGACTGCAGGAATGCCCGCCAAAGCTGTTGCCCATGAACTGATTGTTCATTTCTTTACCATCAGCCGTCTCCAAAGGCAGTACATCCAACCGGCCTCACAACCACAGACCACATGTAACCACACCAGCCCAGAACATCCACATCCAGCTTTTTCACCTCCAAGATCATCTGGGACCAGCAAGCTGGACAGCTACTGCAACAACCTGTTTGCATAACCAAAGAATTTCTGCACAAACTGTCAAATACCGTCTCAGGGAAGTTCATCTACATCAGGGTTTCCCCCAGAAAAGAGGCTAAGCCGTGTGGTAGGTAGCCATTCGCCGGCCGATCGGCGGCCGACCGTGATTTAGTGAAAAAAAATGATTAAAGCTGACAGGAAAGTTGAAAATATGGCTATTTATTATGTGATATTGTAAGATATTTGTGTCAAATATTTACACAACTACAGTTTTACAAAATGGCACTTTTCAAATACTTTTTTAAACAAAAATTGTTCGCACCTAATTTGAATCCTAATTTAAGTCACATTCACAAACAAATTAAATTAACATAAATGAAAAAGTGCAAACAAGGCATCAACACACATCTCATGTCAAGCCAATGAATAACAACAGAGAACTCTGAAAAACAGACAGATGCTGTACTGTACTGTGCTTTTTGTGGCACAGGCTTCATGTTGGATCACTACATGGAACAACAAAACAAAACATATTTAATGCTGAATTTAATGGCATCATTTTACTGGTAAACAAGGATAAATTAGCATGCGTCATATTAATATTTTCACTAAGTACAAAACATGTTTACCGTATTCAGTCTTGTAAAGCCACCTGCTGAATTTCAGCTCCACTAACCTCTGTGGTCCAAAAACACTCCTTTTTATCAGCTGCAGCAGTATTTTCCTTCCATGAGTTTTGACCCGTTGGATTATCTTTGTGACCTCTCATAAAGCGATGGTATAAATACTGATACAGGCGAACCAGCTCCGCTAGAGCACTGAAACCGTCCATTTTGAATGGAGCACGGTGCGTGTGGTCCGGACGAAGTTAGCAAAATTTGGAGGTGCACGACGCGACGCAACACCGCACGGGGCCTTCGAGCAGGGACGGGGACAGTACGATTGTGTCACTGTTGGCGCCCATACCCTCGCGCGGTGACCTCACGGTGGGGGTGACGGTGGAAAAAAATGTGTATAAAAAATGACGTAGGCTATATTACAATAAACAAGCGGAGCTTAGCCTGGCGGCAGGGCAGGGAAAGCCTGTATCAATACTTTTACTCAAGTACTAGAGTTGAGTACTTTGTCCACCACTGGTTATGGCTCAGCTCAGCCTAAAGTATGCTTAGGATTCATCAGGGTAATTAGCAACAAGTGTGCTGAGTACTGCCAGTAGCAGCAGCACTGCCCAGGTGGAAAAAACACTCTCTCACTCTCATCCTGAAAATGGAGATGTCAGTGGAGGACAGAGCAACAAAAGCTGGAATCCTGACAAGAGGCTTTGTGTAGAGAGACTGTCTTTAATTTTTAGCATCTAATGGATCAGCATGGACAGGGATGCAGATATTTCAGCAGGAAAGCAGATCTCACCCAGAACCATAGTTTCTACTTTCACTTGTCACTTTCCTATTAAAATAAACTACAAAGGTTGAAACACTGAGACACTCCAGTTTTTTGGGTTTTTTTCCAGGAGAGGCAGTTGAAAGTTGTCAGGATCTGGGTGTTTTGTTTCAGTTTTTGTTTCCTGTGCTTTTATTTTCTTGTGATCCTTGTGTTTATTCCCTGTGTTTAATATTATATGTTCTTGTGTAGTTTTGCTCTGTGTTCCTTGTGCCATAACTCACTCTCCCTCAGTTCATCTCCTCAGTGTTTCCTTGTCAGCCTGCCACTCCCATCTACACCTGTCTTTAGTTTACTCACCTGTTCCCACTTCCTCAGCACAGTTTTTATATTCAGTTTCTGGTCGTCTTTTAATTGTTGGTTCACTGTTACTTTCATGCATTGTCTGGGTCTCCTCGTGTCTCCTCATGTCCTGAAAGTCTACTTGTAAGTTTTACTGCCATTGCAGATTTTTGTTTTTGTTTGTTTAAATAAATAAGTTTAGTTTTATTGAGCTCCCCATGTTTTCTGCATCTGGGTCCAAATCTTTCATCTACAAACCTGATAAAAAAAAACACCCTGACTGGAAAAGCATCATTACGAAACAAGTTGGTGTGTTTTACCAGGTGCTGGTAAAAAGAAAAAAAGACAATTGCGAAAGTCAAATAATTCTTGAAATTTGCCCATTTGAACAAGACTTGGAATATTTGAAAGTAACTGCCCATCTCAAATTTAAACTTAATTTTTCACTATCCATCTGCTTTTCAGTTATTTACATTTTCCAGCACAGCTTCTGTATTTTATTTATCTTGTTTTATTGGCATTCTGAGGAATAAAGAGATGTTTCTATTGTGCTGTATTTTTGTCAGTTGTCTGTTTGGTGAGATAAACTGTACTAAAGTGGGCATATTTTCTGTGTATCTTAAATGGTGATACTTCAGCTTTCACTTTTCAACCAAAATCAACTATCAGTGGGCGTTTTCATGAAGATGGCTTTTCCACATTGCGAATATGAGTTTTTTCACCTTTCACTTTTCATCCAAATTTCATTTCCAAATGTTCAGACGGAAGGCAAAGTCATCTTTTCTGTTTTTTCAACAAAATTGTGCTGGGAGGGGATGCTGTGCAGAAACAGGGTTGAGAGATGCTGAGAGCAGGCTGCGGAGAGTGATAGACAGGTTGGAAGCAGATGATGGAGTATACTTGGCAGGATGGACTGGTTGTGGGTGGGCTGATAGCAGGCTTCGCTGGCATTAGTTAAGGTAAGTAAGAATGAACAATAGTATTGTCAAATAAATAATAATAATAATAATAATCAATTTAATTTATAATGCACTTTTCATTAATAAAAATCTCAAAGTGCTACATGGTACATCTAAAAACATAAAATCAACAATCAAAAACAATAAAAAGACTGTCATTTAAAAGTGGAGTAGGCTTGTCTGAAAAGGAAAGTTTTCAAGCCAGTTTTAAAATCGGACAATGGCTGCGGGGCTCTCAAATAGTCCGGGAGAGAGTTCCATAGACGAGGAGCAGCCACAGCAAATGCTTGATCACCCATAGTCCTTAGTCTTAAACAAGGAAGGTGGAGAAGATTGCAGGCTTGGGATCGTAGGGGTCTAGAAGTTGAATTTGAAATAAGGAGGTCCTTCAGATAATCCGGTGAGGTTCCATATAGACAGTGATGGGTGATAAGTGCAATTTTATACTGAATCCTGTAAGTTACAGGAAGCCAGTGAAGCTCGTAAAGAGTAGGAGTGATGTGATCATATTTACGAGCTCTCACTAGGACCCTGGCAGCACTGTTTTGAATGTACTGAAGCCTCTGAAGGTGTTTTTTGTGGACTCCAATAAACAACGAGTTACAGTAGTCGAGCCTGGAGGAGACAAAGGCATGGATGGTGCAGAGTTACACTATAAAGGAGCAGCAGTAGAATCTGACACCAACAGGATGATGGAACACATCATGATAGGAGACACTATTATTGTCTGTCCTTTCAGCATTATTTTTATCCTCAGACAAATATCTTTGCTTAACAAAACAAGCTGAATGATGAATCAGATAACCGTTGTTTGACATTAACTTGCAAATTTGTGAAGTGAAGTGAGATTTATTTATATAGCACTTTTCAGCAACAAGGCGATCCAAAGCGCTTTACAACAGAAACAAAATGAAACACAAAAGAAAAATACAACAATCATGTATTCTAAATGAATCATGTATAATTAAATGAAACATAGGATAATCGAAACAAAATCACGAAAACAGACATATCTAAGCATGAGCTGAGACAGTCAAATAATCTAAATCAGATAAACTGAACATATCTAAACATGAAATACAATGAAACACACAAAAAACCCAACTATATCTGCACACAATCCACATACAAGTTTTTCACTAAACCTTTTCTGACCATACATCCCCATACCTATCACTGTTGTGACACAGTCATCACATTTTACCACCAGTTTTGCCCTTCCTTAGTAAATGCAGACACCATCTCATTCATGCACTGGCTCAGAGAAGCAAGGCTGAACTGGATATGATTTATAATATTAATTCACACTTTGCTCTCAGTGGCTGTGGTTGTACTACTGAGGAAGCTGATTGCACTAGATGACCAAAATGGAGGTCTGAGAGTACACAGACAATCCAAAATGGGGTCTGGATCCAGAAGGGGATCTGGATTTAAGACAGGAACCTGGCCTGTGAAAAACAGGCCCGATTAATCAATCTTCTATTATCTCCTTTTAACAATAGTCATACATGTACATGTTTCTTTCTGATGCGAAATAAGTGGATGAAATATTAAATAATTCCCTCATTTCCGTTACCACACAATCCAAATATTTCGAGTTCAAATGTTTCATTCAGATGACAACATATACTCGGTTGACCACACCCAACCGATAGCCAGGAGTTAGCGCTAGCATGCTAGCTCCCGAACAAAAACAAACAACGCTCACCAGTCCCTCTTGCTAAACCTCGTGATCCTCGTGACTGTTTTATTCACAATGTTGAATCTAAAAAGTCGAAAGGCATATGAGTAGGTGACAGCATTTTAGAGATTTGCTAAAAGCTTAAAAGCAGCTAGAAGCCTACCTGCCACAGCGTCAGACAGCGTCTCCCACCCAGACAGGTGAGCAGCAGTCATATAAACAGTCGCTGTCTAATTAAGACGCTGACGTGCAGCCGATCCCGATCGTGTGACTTTTAAAACCACACAAGAACAAAATAAAAGAAAAGAGGGTTTTAATTTTAAATAACTCTGAACAAAAATTAAATAAATGTGGATTAAAAAAATAGGGAAATAGGGGAAAATATTCTGGTTACACATGTATAAATAAATCTTCTACAAAATTAACATATTTATTTGGTTTCTTTGATTTGTAATGTCTGGTGCTTGGTGCAGTGTTTTAATTATTGTGAATATTTAAGACGCTTCATGACTTGTTTGGCATGCATATTTTCACAGGGCACAGGAATGCTTATGCCAGCCAATTCAGGGACAGATGCAAATTCAGGCTCACAGGTGAGACAGGCAGAAAAAATGTAAAATACATTAAACTAAAACCAGCCAGCATTTTGTCAGAAGATAGTGAAAATTAATTCAAATTCTAGATTCTCAAGGAAACTCATTCATCGGTAGAGCACATCGAAGAATCTGAGGATGAAAGCTAGGAGGAAGGGAGAGGCTGCAGTCTTGAAGCAAAGGATAGAGATGATTTTTTTGATACATTCACCAAACCAAATCAACCAAATTACAAAGTTACTGGGTAGGTAGGTAGGTAGGTACATTTATTTATATAGCACTTTTCAGCACAAGGCAACTCGAACAAAATTACAGACAAAGTTACAGAACATGATGATGACAGGTACAAGATACAATGATAACTAATTGTCTAAATAAGCTAAGCTAAACCAACAGATCTAAGCATGACTAAATGTACAGAACTAAACTAAGCTAAAACTAAAACTAACGGTACCAAACTATCTAAAAGTACCCCAGGCCCG
>NC_051431.1:33401444-33403837 GCF_001649575.2 Kryptolebias marmoratus | reverse complement strand
GGGGGGGGGGCACGAGGAGACAGAGAGAAAAGAAACACGTCCGCCTTCCACCAGGAGCAGGAAAAAACAAAACAAAACTGGGACTAAAAAACTTTCAAATAGAACATTGCATTATCAGGACAGGTGGTTTAAACCTCAGGAGGTTTTTGTTTTTGTCGGGTTGAACCAGGTTTGTCATGATCAGTGGTGATGATGGAAAGGAACCCAGAGCGCAGACTCATTGTAAAGAACAGAAAACTAATTTATTAACTAAAGAAACAAACGAAAACAAAAAGCTGACGTGGCAGCAAACAGACAAGAACTAAAATAAAAGAATTAAACTGAACAGAACTCTGAGGACAGGAACACGGAGCGAAGCAGCAACAACAAAGAAACATCAAACTAACAACAAACATCAAACAATGGACCAGCGAGGTATGGGAAGAGTGACTGGGTTTTTAAGACTGAGGATAATGAGGTGAGTGGGAACAGGTGGAATGATTACTGAGTCGGGACAGGTGAAGATGGGCGTGGCTGACAGACAAGTGAATGACTGGGGGAGAGTGGAAATGAAGACACAAACACAAGGAGGACAGAACCAAGAAGAAAACAAAAACCAGATAACTAAAAATAGAAAACAAAACCAAAACCAGAGAACTTAAAAAATAAAAACAAAACACAGAAAAAGCCAAATCACCACAAGGTTCCTGGAACCACAGGTGCAGAAATTGCAAAAGCAGCCCTTGATGTACTGCAACGACTAAATATACCCGTATCTTCATTACGTGGTCAGACGTACGACGGTGCTGCAAATATGTCTGGAAAATATTCAGGAGTACAAGCAGAGCTAAAGAAAATACAGTCACTGGCATTGTTTGTTCACTGCGGAGCCCACTGCCTCAACCTCATCACTGAAGCTGCTTGCCAGGCCAGTCCGGTTGTACGAGATGCTTTGCAATGGGTTCATGAGTAAGGTACTCTAAGCAAGCAGTCAGGGAAATTGAAGTCATTGTTTGCTGCCACTGCATCAAGTGCAAAAGGTTCAAGTATCTCTCTTAGACCACTATGTCCTACCCGGTGGACGGTCCGTGGTAAAGCCATTACGGCTGTTCTAAGCCCATATGAATCTGTCCTCGAAAGCTTGGAACATATGGCATCAAGCAATGTTAAGGCAAATGGTCTCTTAGAGAGATTTCAAAAAAGCAACACTGTTCTGGGACTTCGTTTGGCACTTTTGGTTGTTGACAACATGGAATGTCTTAACAGGTCAATTCAAAAACGCACTGAGACTATTTCTGGGATGAGAGAAGCTATTGGGTGTGTAAGATCCAGCTTTGCTGAAAAAAGAAATGCTGGGAAGTTTCACAAGATTTTTGATGCGGCTACACAAATGGTAGATGCTCTTGGCTTCGAAGAAATCAAGATGCCTCACCAAAGAAGACCACCAAAGCATTATAGTGGTGATACAAGCCAACACTGTCCCTAGACAGCTGAGGAGCACTACAGAGCTGAGTTCTATCACATGCTTGACACTGTTGATATGCAATTTCAGGAGAGGTTCACTCAGGCTGATTTAAATGTGTTGGAGAAACTTGAGGTTATTTTACTTTCTGGAGATGTGGATGAAACTGTGGACCAGTATCCAGAATTCAGTAGCCACTGTCTGAAGGTTCAGTTGAACATGTTTCATTCTAAGTATGCTTGCAAGTCCAGTGATGAAGTGGTCACATTCCACAGAGAGATGACAACGGAAGTCAGAGGGTTGTTTGATCAAGTGGAAACACTTGTCAGATTGCTTTTGGTGAACCCAGTGCCTTCAGCTGAGGCAGAGAGGAGTTTTGATGCTCTCAGGAGGCTAAAGACATGGCTCAAATCAACAATGACTCAAGTAAGACTTAACAATGCAGCTGTGTGCCATGTCCACCAGACACAACTAGACAATGTAGACATTAATCAAATATGTCAGTTTGTGTCAATGAGTGACAGAAGAAGGCAGGTGTTTGGCACCTTTAAATTAGTCTGTGCTGAGACTTCTTTCAAAGTTTAGGTTTATAATTTTGATGTCAAAATTGCAGATGGAAGGCAGGGGTACTTGCCATGGAATTATAAGAAAATAGATAGGTTCCTCAAACCTCAGCATGACAGGGACAAATTTTTAGGGCATTTATTGAATCCAGCTCTCATGGTCTCAGTGAACATCATGATTTAAAACTCTTGCACCAACAAAAACATGTTGTTGTGCACTATAGTTTCAGCCATTTAACTGTGTGTGTCAGCTGTTAATCATATATATATATATATATATATACATATATATATATACTCAAGGACAGCACAGAGGCACTCATCATGGCCGCCCAGGAACAGGCCCTAAACACCAGAGCAATAGAGGCTCAGATCTACCACACCAGACA
>NC_051431.1:33374191-33400950 GCF_001649575.2 Kryptolebias marmoratus | reverse complement strand
GGAGAAATACCAGGGCCTCAGAGAGGAACTGGAAAAGGCCTGGAAGGTAAAGACCACAGTGGTGCCTGGGGCCCTCGGGGCAGTCACCCACAAACTGGAGCAGTGGCTAAAACAGATCCCAGGAACAACATCAGACATCTCAGTGCAGAAATGTGCAGTTCTAGGCACAGCCAAGATACTGCACAGAACCCTCAAGCTCCCAGGCCTCTGGTAGAGGACCAAAGCTTGAAGAGAAGGGGCACCACCCATTTGAAAAAATGGTCAACTGCAGAAATACAGACCCATCCCAAAATTGAAAACTTGAAAATGTAAGTCAAATGGATGAGACAGATGAAGTATTTTGTTCCATATTTTAGAATTTATGAAACAGCCAAACTGAATGGTATGCTCTGCCACACAAACACAGAATCCAGTTATCCTTGGTTGTGTCGCTCAGATACAATTAAAAGAGGAGTAAGATATTAAAAATAGAAAGCTGCATGATCCACTGACAGAAATAAAGCAGGCAATAAAAAATGGTTAGTAATGACTTGGAAACAGGAGTCAGAAAGGGTTCAAGGATTTCTTCACTGTTTACAGAGGACTTTGTGACACGAGACAGTGTGGACTGTGAGAAAATAATAAGAGCAAAAATACAAAAAGAAACAGCTCTGTCAAAGTTGCTTGTTCTCATCACATTTAGTTTTTGTCTGATGCTCATTTTGCTGTCATGCTTCTCTGCACAGCACAGTTCTTGGCTGCTGTTGAAAAACGACAGCACATCATGAAATTACAGCAAAGCTCAGGGTAAATTTAGCACCATTACAGCTAACAATGCATTTTATTTTCAGCTGAAGTCCAAAGATAATTTTAATCACAAATGTTTTATACATTTATTTGAGCACTATTCTGTGAGTTATTAAACACTTCTAGGTCTAACTTTGTTACCTAATTTTATCGTAAATTTTTTTTTAATAATGGTGGAATAATAAAAGAAACAAATACAGCTATTTTTTAGATATTAGGGGTTTTGTATTATGATGTAATAAGTAGTGGTCCTTAGCCCATCTCAAAATTTGCTAATTGCAGCATAAGCACTGCATTTAATGTTTTGCTAAAACTGTATATAATTTTTGATCTTATATGTAATTATTTAATCCCCTAAATTAAAATCTGACTGCATTTGGTGTGCCATTTGTGCATGCCGGATGCCAAGTTATTATTTTATACACTGTTAAAATTACACTGTGTTCATTTCCATATGCACTAGTCTGTGTGACATACAGCACAGATGCTAGACAGCAAGCACTGACCCCTGTGGCCTTCTCATGGGTAAGCTGTCATCGCCGGGGCAGAAGGTGGAATTACATGTCAGAGAAAGGACACCATGGAGATAAGAGGGATGATGAAGGTGGAAGATGCAACCCATACCTGAGAGGCTATGCCTTCTAGGCTGCAGGAAAAGATTCTTTGATTCTTTGTATTTCTTTGTGAATCAGAGGAGGATAAAAAAAGAAAGTGGGAGAGGGGTTTAGATAAACAGAAAGTATCTTCACTGAGGGATCCATGGCAACCTTCTTGCTTCAAGCTTTTAAAAAGGCACTTCAAATAGAAAAGCAGCAGATGGTCCAAACGGTACGACTATTAGACACACACAAGCGGTTGTATTTCTGAATATTTTTTTTTGATAGTGTGAAATTTGCATCATCACCTTCATCATAGTCAGTACAGTCACACACACAAAAATAGCACTGTTTGGAGGATTCTGATTCAGTTATCATATCAAGCAATTTCACAAGTTTATTTCTGTGAATTAATGAAAACTGCTTTTGTGCATGACATTAAAATATAAAACCATGTCAGTAACTGCAGGCTTCCAGGATTGTTGTGTAGCTTGTTCTGCCAGAATGGTGTCTTTTAGTGCTCTATAAATACTTTCCACATACCCATTTGTCTGTGGATAACATAAACTTGTTCTGATGTGCCTAATGCCACTTTCATTCATGAAATCAGCAAAAGCAGAATATGTAAACTGTGGTCCATTATCAGTTATGATGACGCAAGGGTATCCTTCATGTACAAAAACAGAAGTTAGGAATGCCATGGCAGTGTTTGTTGTAGCATTAGGAGTAAATGCTACTTCAGATAATTTACTAAAATAATCAACAAGGGTGAGAGCAAACCTCTGGTCATAAGCTCAATGTTCAAATGGAGACAAAATGTCGTTAACAATGTGTTGAAATGGACCCTCTAAAAACTTGACAAGTTGTTATGGGGCAGGTGAAAGCCTAACAGTTTTTTCACTTGCCTAACAGATAGTGCATGAAGACAGGACTGCGTAAATCAACTCATCCACATGTAGTCACCAGTAAAGTTTTCTAAGACATTGTTTAGTGTGAACCATGCCCTAGTGTCCTTCTTGAGCTAGATGCACAATCTTTTCTCACAGGAACTTGGGAACTACAAGACATTTTCCTCTGAATATCAGTGGTGAATCTGTAGCCAGGTGGGTGGCACAGTGGAGTAGTGGTTAGAGCTGTTGCCTCCCAGCAAGAAGGTTGCAGGATTGCTTCCTGGCCTGGGGTCTTTCTGGGTGGAGTTTGTATGTTCTCCCTGTGCTCACGTGGGTGTACTCCGGGTACTCCGGTTTCCTCCCACAGACCAAAAACATGCATGTTAGGTTAATTGATGACTCTAAAATTGTCCCTAGGTGTGAGTGAGAGCGTGAATGGTTGTTTGTCTCGTTTGTCTCTATGTGGCCCTGTGATGGACTTGCGACCTGTCCAGGGTGTCCCCCGCCTCTTGCATAGTGACTGCTGGGGACAGGCACCAGCTCCCTGCGACCCGGAATGGAGAAGCACGTGGTTGTGAGACAATCTTTTTCACCTAGACAATTTATACTTAAAGAGAAACTACAGGTGTCACAGCTCCATCTGTTCCTGCCACGCCTCTTGCCACAGTCACATAACTTTCCACAGTTCTAGTCACGCCCATGTTGCCATACCCACACAATTAGCTTCATTTGTTTCACCTGTTCCTGTCTCTTTAAATACCCACAGCTCACACACCCCAGTGCCAGATTATTGAAAGCCACCAAGCAAGTAGATGTCCAGCGTACTCCTCTCGTCCATGCCTGATCTTGACCTTTGCCTGTCCCTCGACCATCGTCTCTTGCCTGCTCCCTGCCTGATTCTGTTCTGGACTCTGATCTCCCGTTACCGACCTTGCTTCGTACACCTGGACCTCGCCTTTTGGATTCTCCCCGTCTGGATTTGGCTTCGGAACTCTGACCTACCGGTAACGACCTCACGCCTGGACTTGGACTTTCCCTCTTGCCTCAGCCCCTTTCAGACCTGCCGGTCTGCAACGCAAAACCCAGCTAGAGTGGACTTACCAGTTCCGGTTCTGCCACTAGCCGATCATGTGAGTGAGTCGATCAAAGACTTTGAGCTTACTTCCAATCTCCTGGCAATAAAATCCTTAAAACTTTGTTGTGTCGCTGTGAGTTTGAGTTCTGCCAAGCCTCGCCTTGTCAACAGGGTAAACTTCTGGAAAGCCTCTACCTCCTCCTACAGCACCTGAATAGATTTCTTCTCGCTGGCTTCTCCACTCTTTTGTCCCTGTCAAGGTTCTTGCTTCCCTTACTGCGACCAGACATGTTTTTTTTTATTTACAGACTGAGACAGTAAATGCTGTTTTACATTTGTAAACTTGTCACAGCCACCACCACCGTTTCCAACGGTGAAGATTAACGAGCAAACATAGGGAACATGTCCTTATGCTGTCTGAAGTTAATTCCCTCTGGGCCAACATGGTCACAAAGAACCACTTATGTCTGCGCTGCGCACAACAATTGTGCTACTTCTTTCCACAAGTTCGTCTTTATAAGTTATACTGGAATAGTTGTAAAGATAGCTGTATTTTCTAACAGCCTTGGCCAGCTGCATCTCAGTAGAGCAGTAGAAGCAAAATTAGTCCATTAAAGTTCAGCTGCTTTGCAATTATGTAATTATTAAATGTTTCCCACCACATTGCAAATTATATAGGAGGCTCACCAGCATGATACAGGAATAGCAATGGATTTTGTCCTGAAGCTCTCACCCTTGTCACCAATTTTTTTGTGACAGTTATAATAAAATAGGAGACAATGGTTAAACTCACAGACTTTATTACAACAACTGTTGAGATTCCATTTTATTGAGCACAGCTCTCCTGTCACTTACTCTCATGTCATTTTACCACAGTCTCTTCTGCCCTACGCTGTCACAGCAGCACCTTCTGATGACAACAGGTAATAACAGCCATAGAACAGAACAAATGCATTTACTGTGTAAACCTCAGAACACAATGTGTGTGCGTGAATGTTGTTCAGCAAAACACCTCATGAACCACTGGACTGGTTTTATTTAAATTCTCAAAATGTAATCATTGGATGTAAAACCTACAACTGATTACCTTTTGCAGTCAGCTTTATTCAAGATAGTTGCCACAACTAAATGACCTCAGCCGATAGAAAATGACTAACTTGGATGGAACAACCTTACTAATTCTTAATGCTTTTGTTATTATTTTCACATCTGTATGAACTAGTGAGACAGGTCATAGCTAGATGTGACAGTTGGATCTTTATTAGGCTTCAGAAAAATGTTGCGGTTGACTTTGCTCAAACTCTATGGAAGGCTAGAAGGCTTTAAATTCTATGGCAAGTCTCAGAAAAGGGGGTTGAAAATATAATAAGTATTGTAGAACTCGGCAGGGAAGTCATATGGTCCAAGTGCGTCATTGTTTGAAATTAGATAAAGTGCATTAAACAATTTATTTTCTGTTAATGGGAAGTTTAATATGTTTGTTGATATATTTCTCTGACATGTTGGTAGATTTATATTATTCAGAAAAATAGTGATATCTTGGCTAGAAATATTTTCTTCTGAGTAGAGTTTGGTGTAAAAGCTTTTAAAGCTGTGGTTTATTTCCTCTGGTGATTGAGTTAGTCTCCCTGCTGAGTCTTTAATAATAAAGATAGTTGTTTTTTCTTTATTTTGTTCCAGTTGATTTGCCAGCTGTTTACCAGATTTATTGCTTTATTGAAATTGTTCAATTTTGAGCCTTTGAAGTATGAAATTGGCTTTTTTGATTTATTAAAGTTGCCTCTTAATACGGCTTTTCCTGTCTCCCAGATGAGTGATGGTGCAGTATTTGGGGAGTCATTTAATTCAAGAAGAGATGCCCACTTTTCAAAGACACCAAACTAAGGGTCCTTCAGAAGTGATATATTGAAAAAGCATCCGGTAAATGGTTTGTCTTAATTTTCCATGTCAAAGATTTTGGAGTATGGTCACTGTTAATAATTGGATGAATTTGCATTCTTGTGACATTTGTCATTAAAGAATTGCTTATTAAAAATAAAATTAAAAGCCAAGCATTCCGTAAAGAAATGCATAACATCCACCACCTTTCAGGCCAGAGTTTTAGACTGAGCCAGTTAATTACTCGGTCATTCAAATCAGGTGTGTCTGCATTCTTGGCACAAAGTCGACCTCATTCGCCATGTAGGTTGGACTTCGCCAGGGGTGTCCCTTGTCTCTGATCCTGTTTGAGGTGTTCCTGGACAGAATCTTAAAGCATAGTCGTGGAGAGGAGTGTGTCTGGTTTGGGAACCTCGAGGTCTCATCTCTACTTTTGTCAGATGATGTGGTCCCGTTAGCATCTTCAGGCCATGATCTTCAGCATGCACTGGGAAAGTTCGCAGCCAAGTGTGAAGCAGCTGGGATTGGAGTCAGCCTTAGGCTCAGCCTTAGAGCTAAAGTGAGGCACTCCACCATTCTGGGGGAGTTTGGAGTAGAACTGCTCCTTTGCATTGAAGGTAGTCAGTTGAGGTGGTTCAGACATCTGATTAAAATGCCTCCCGGACAAAAGCAGGAGAAGATAGATGCATGCATATATATATATATATATATATATATATATATATATATATATATATATATATATATATATATATATATATATATATATATATATGTATATATGTGTGTGTGTATGTATGTATGTATGTATGTATAGGACTGCTCTAATCTGAACAGAGATCTCTAAGGTTGTACCTGAGATCTGTTGAAGCCACTCTTCCAGTTTGGGGGTCACAGCACCGAGTGCTCCGATGACCACCGGTACCACTGAGGCCTTGACTCTCCATAACTTCTCTATTTCCTCTTTCATCCCTTGGTACTTCTCAAACTTTTCATGCTCCTTCTTCCTGATGTTACAGTCTCTTAGGACTGCTACATATATCACCACTGCTTTCTTCTGCATCTTATCTATCACCACAATGTCCGGTTGGTTTGCAGTCACCTGTTTGTCAGTCTGTATCTGGACATCCCACAGTATCGTAGCCCTGCCATTCTCCACCACCTTAGTTGAAGTCTCCCACTTTGACTGTGGGACTTCCAGTCCATACTCGGTACAGATGTTCCTGTACACTATTCCAGCCACTTGGTTATGGCGTTCCATGTACACTTTTCCTGCCTGCATCTTACATCCTGCTGTTATGTGCTAGACTGTTTCAGGGGCATCTTTACACAGCCTGCATCTTGGGTCCTGCCTGTTATGATAGACCCCGGCCTCTATTGCTCTTGTGCTGCCATGATTAGTGCCTCTGTGCTGCCCTTCAGTCCAGCCCTTTCTAGCCACTGGTAGGATTTGTTGATGTCAGACACTTGCTCAGTCTGCCGGTGGTACATGCTCTTCAGGGGTTTATCCTTCCATGAGGGTTCCTCTTTCTCCTCTTCCACATTTGGTTTCTGCTGCCTGAGTCATTCACTTAGCAGATCATCATTGGGGGCATTCTTCTTGATGTACTCCAGGACCTTGGTTGTTTCATCCTGTATAATGGCTCTGATGCTCGCTAGTCCTCTGCCTCCCTCCTTTTTCTTAGTCTACAGTCTCAGGGTGCTGGACTGCCTTGTGAGGAGCTTTCGTGTCTTGATGTCAGTAGATTCTATCTCCTCCTTTGGCCAGATTATTATACCAGTGGGGTATCTGATGACTAGTACCACATATATGTTGATGGACTGGACTTCGTTCTTACCATTCAGCTGGCTCTTCAGGACCTGCCTTACTCTCTGTAGGTATTTGGTTGTGGCCATAGGCGCCGGAACCACTGGGGCCAGGGGGCCATTGGCCCCCCCACTTTCCAGCCCTGCCAGTGCGCTGCATGTTCCCACCAGACGGCTGCACTGACTGCAAGCGACTCTCACAGACTGTGACTAACATGTCTCTGTGTTTATATAGAGACAGAAGCACAAATAAAACCTACAGCTTTGAGATCTGGACCAAATTCTTAAAGCTCCAGTCCAGGGTCATAACAGTGGAATTCTATATTTTATTGCCACATCTGGTCTAAATGCAGTATTTACAGCATCTGTGGCGACATTTTCTTTCCAATGCACCATTGGGATGAAAAGAGAGAGAGAGAGAGAGACAAAAGAAAGTTTTCGGCTCATATTCGTTAACGGCTCCTCCAGTCAGACCAAATGCTCCACTTGAGCCACACCTGTCTGGCTCAAGTCTGTCCGGTCCACGTCTGTCCAGCTCACGCCTGCCTGGTCCGCGCCCACGCCTGCCTGGTCTTCTCCCACACCTGCTGTGCCTATGTCTGCTGCGCCCACGCCTGCTGCCTGAGCTCGTGCCATGCCGAGGACGGCGCTCTGGCCGTCCACCCAAGCTCGTGCCATGCCAAGGGCTGCGCCCGAGCCTTCCACCTGAGCTCATGCCTCGCCGCGGACGGCGCTCGGGCCGCCCGCCGGAACTTTTGCCTCGCCGTGGGCTGCGCCTGGGCCGTCCGCCTGGGCCGTCTGCCCGGACTCTGGCCTCACCGTGGATGGCGCTCGGGCCACCCGCCAGAACTTGTTGCAGACGGTTCCTGGGTTGCCCGCCTGAACTCAGGTCCCATAGTGGACAATGCCCAGGGTACCCTTGGGTATTTTGATTTCTTGTCTTGTTTCTTGTTTTCCCTTAGCCTTTGCTAGGTCAGGGTTTTATTTCATTTTCTTTATTCTTGCCCTCCATCTTGTTTTGTTTTGTTTTGTTTTGTTTTCCCCCTCCACCCTCCCGAGTCACGTTTCTCTTTTTTTTTGTTAGGGGACTTCAGGAGCTGACCCCTTAAAGGGGGGGCTCTGTCATGAATGTTGGTATTGTTGGGGTTTTGTTCTATGTTTACGGTTTCTGTTTGAGCTTGGTTTGGGTGTCTTTTGAGTTTCTGTGTTCTTCTTGTCTTGTCACTATTCACCTCCCCAGTAACTTTCCGGTCACACCTGCCACACCCACCACACCACAAACATTTCTGAGTTTTTTCAGCACTGAAAATGTATCACCAATATAAACAAAAGCATCACCAGTACAAACGATAGTATAGTAGATTATACAATGGATAAATCAAAACCATGTTTGCTTAGGTTTGGTCATTTTTGAAGTGGTATTTTGTCTAATAGTTATCTATAATTAGTACCTTATCAGCTGTGACATCAGTCAGAGAGAAAAAGAATAGAGATCGAGGTAAAGGTCCACCTAGAAGTCAGGGTAACAGTGGAAACATGCTGTTTATGCTCTCCACATGTACAGTTTACACAGCATCCCAGCGTTTTAGGATTTGGTCTAAGTTCTGTCAGCGAGGGACAGACACAGGTGTGTTACCATGGTAACCCCAATGAGCCACTGTCAGCAATTTTAACATTTCTTTTTGAATTTGGTTTTTTTCACACTTCTTATACAGTTTATACATCAAAACATAGACATTTTGTCTTCTTTTACCCAATGTGTCTCTCAGGGCTATAGGACTTGTGGTTTGCTTTCAGATACCTTCAGAGTGAAGATGTTAGAATCTGTTTTTGGTTTTTTTGGGTAATATTTATGTTACTTTTATGGTCATGTTGCCCCTCGTGTTATTGTAGCTCTATTTATCCTTGTGTCTAGTTGTTATGTAGTTTTGCTCCCTGTGCCCTCTGTGACCCCTGTGTCATTATTCACGTGCCCTCAGCTAAATACTTTTCCAGTTAGCCTGCCATGCTCACCTGTTTCCACTTCCTCATCAGCTGCCTTTATGTTCAAATCTAGTCCATCTTCTCATCAGTGGGTTATTGTTGCAGTGTAAAGTGCTATGTGGGTTTTCTTGTGCCTCCTGTGATTTGCCTTCGTTTAAGTTTTTGTTTGTTGCCATGACAGCTCTTCGTTTAGCCTCTTTTCATTAAATTCATTACCTGCATTCTGGTTTCAACTAATCATTACCAACCTGATAGAAGAGTCCATGCAGGTGTTATATCTGAGCTCTAAGTCAGAATGCACACAAGCTTATCTATATATATAGATATATATCTTACAGATATGTCTCCAGAAATAATCCTTTTCTTTCTAATCCTTTTTATTTGCTTTGAAATTGACCATTTTTCCCTGTCAGCTGCTGTAGTGCAAGGAAATCCCTTCAGATAATGTTTGGAGTCCTTGTGAAGCTTGAGGATTCCCCCTTTTATATAGAAAGAAAACCAAATCCCATATTTAGGGTGAGGGTTAAAGGTTCACCACAGTGGATCACTGCCGTCTTAAAACAACTCCAATCTTGGACATATCAGTGCTTCATGTTTTATAAACCCTTACACCACCAACAGTTTTGCATTACACCAGAAATATTCTGATATTCCTGCACAACAGAATAGAAGTCCAGTTGTTTTTGGTTTTTAAACTTTTTTTGATTTTACTGATGTTTCAGGCTGTCAGAGATGAATTCCTGGCTACAAGCTGAACTGGAACCTGTTATCACTTTGAATTTTTCCTCTCCTTATATTGTCTGAATTTATTAACATTTTCAGTTTTACATCTATCAGAAATGAGTGAAAATTAAAAAAACAATCAAACAACAAACAGCTTTTTTTGATTAGAACAAAAGCACGCTTTAAAAAACGCTTTCTTCTTTTTTCTTGTGGCATTTTAGTAATCACCAGAGGTTGCACTACCTGTCAGAGTTCCTGTGGAAAACTGCGTAAGAGGGAAAACAAGGGCTACAGTGTTCTGGTCTATTTTGACTGTTTTAAGAAGTTTGCCCTGACATAAGCTATTTCCTTTGGTCTGTTTTACAGGGAATTTTGTGACTTTGTCTACACAACTCGTGTGAACAGACAAATCAGTTTTGATCATATTCACATAAGTTTTGTGTTTTTATTTACCTTTGTCCCTCTTTCAATGTTCAAAAATGACCAATGTTGGTATTAATTATTAATATTACTGTGTTTAATCAGTAATTTTCTCATATAGTTACCTTATTTTGGGCTTCTGTCCACTTTTCACCACACCGGTCACTTTTAAACCTGTTATTCTGAGCCATAAGTAAGAACTGACAAAATTAGCATCAGTACGACCTACAGACCAGAAAGAACAAACAGAAAATCTAAATTTGGGCTGTTCATGAGCAAACAAGTTTAAAAAAAAGGATGTATCACAACATTGATACATGTATTATTTTGAATTCATAATAAATTATATTGGGGTCGTCAGTATTGACTGGAAACACAAAATTAGTTAACAACAAATGAACAGGAGGAGTCAGACCAGCTTAATATAATCTGATAGAAGCAACTTCTCTGCTTTACTGGCTTGTTGAAACATCCATGAACATCCTTAAAAAAGATGTGTTAAAGGAAGCACATCTTCCTCTTTTTTGCAATAACGCTGCCTGGCTTGTGTCCATAGACAACAGACATATTCCTTCCTGCATGTAGATTTTTGGGTATTACTAATATTTATTTATCAAGCAAATATTTCTGTCAAGAGTCTTCTTAGATTGATGGATTTTCGAAAATGATTTTACAAGGAGTGGGGTCTTTTTTTTTTTTACCTAGTTTCATCACATAACTATTTGATCTCACAAGTGCCCCTGACTCAGCTGGAACATGCTGCTAGGGCTAATTCAGCCTAATGTAGCTTAAAACCGCTTTGGAATGAAATTAATCAGAATTTAGGCTTTTTGTACAAGGGGATTTGATTGTCCCATCGGTCTTCTAATAGGAAAATATTCTGACAGAATATTTTTTTTCACTACTTCCACAGGTATACTGTGCAGCTGTGATTTCCACCCGTCAATCATTTTTAAACCTAAAGGCCCAGCATTCCTTGAAGGAATGTCGCCTTTCATGCCAGAGTTTTATACTAAGGTCATCTTATCCTGAGAAATGATGGAATTGTAGCTGTTTTAGTGAAACAGAAAATAATGTAATGTGATGCACATTTTTTAGGCAATATTGTGATATCTTGCTTGATCTGTCAGTGCTCAAACTGCATGTTGTGAAGGATTCTCAGCTACATTTTACCGAGTTATAGCCAATTTTGTGTTTGCTTAGGTCAATTAGCTGTGGCAGCCATCTTGAATCTGGTTGACTCCAAAAGTCAATCGGTTGTAGATAAAGAGTCAATAATTACTTTCTGAAAGTTTCATTTAAACCCATTCAGTTAGTCATGAACCATTTAGCTTACAGTACAGACAAACAAGCACACACAAACACAGGCAAAAACATTATCGCTCCACCTTCACCTTCAGCAGTGGGGGATATCCAGTCCAAACTTTTACTGATGTTGTAACAGTAGTTAAAGAAACTCAAGACTTCTACAGTGTTTCACACTCAGCAGTTAGCCTCTCTCTGGTTTCTACATGAATGCATGACAGAACCAGCTCGTCTCTCATTCCCAGTCCTCTCTAATTATCCATTTTATCTTGATTTCAATCCTCTTCTTCCCTTCGTCCTCTCCCAGCTCTCAACATTCATCATCCACCTGCTCCCTGAAGATGCCATTGGTTTCATCATGTCCTTTCCCCTGGTCCCCAGGTGTGCCAGGATAAATGCTTTCTGAGGGCGCAGAGTGACTCAGCACATGTTTCCCCTGGAGGCTGTTCATCATTTATGCCAGTACAGAGCAAACAGATGGCTGGGTTTTAGGCACCAGGTCAACAGAACAGCATGAAAGCAGCGGGGCTCCATGCAGTTTTCTTTAGTCAGACCAAAATCAGTTCAATATCTTTGAAGCTATGGTTGCATTTGAAATTAAAGGTCTGGTATTTCCTGAAGGAATGCATATTGCCTGCTGCATTTCATGCCAGGGTTTTCAACTAAAATCACCTTTGACAAATGATGGAGTTGTAGCCGTTTTGATCAAACCTTTAAAACGTAGTTATGTGCAAATTCCTGTGGGATTGGGATATCTCAAATGATGTGTTAGCACTCAACGTATGTGTTGAGAATAACTCTCAGCTACTACCACACAAAATATCACCTCAATATCTACATAACTGACTGAGTTGTAGCTATTTTTGTGTGGGAAAACTTAAGTTAGCTGAGGTGGCCATCTTGAATTGGGGTAACTCCAAAAGTTAATTAGATAGATGTGCACTGATAAGGACAGATAAAAACTCCCAAAATACTGAAACACCTGCTCTCCGTCCTCACACGGGATCAGGAAGATGCACGGAGAAAGAGAGTCAAAAACAGCCAAGAGTCCATCTTAAAATCAAAACACATTTATTCACTTTCAGCGCTGAAAGGGAGACGTGAGAAAAAGACCCTTACCAAAGTTCAGAGCACTCAGCCTACGTCTCAATCTAACTTCCTGTTCGATGTACTTTTGTTACTCGAAAAGCAAAACATCAGTCCCATCTGGTACTTTTCCATGTCAGTGTTTTTCCATTCTCCTCGTGGAGAGCCGCTTCCTGGATTTCATGACATCATCTCATCACGTGTTCTCTATGATCTGCTATTATCCTTTACATTGTTTCTGGGCTCTGAACTCTGGTAAAAAGAAACTTCATGGTCTTACATTTTATATAACTTTTATATAACATTTTATATAACTTCACAGCACTCAATGGTTACTTTCTGTCCAGCAGTTTATAAGGTATTTTGCTAACAGACCAACAGAGGTGACTCCAACAGTTATTGCCAAATTTTCAGGCAAAGATGTCACACAATGTATTGCTCTCTTGTTGGGGACAGTGCCCAGCTACTATCCCAGTTATTTTTAGCTCAAGATTGGCTAAATTATAGCTATATGAGTTTTCTAAATTCAATTGACTCTGGCAGCCACCTTTAATTGGATTTAGTCCAAAAGACAATCTGTTGTAGATGTGCACCCATAGATTACGTTCTGAGAGTTTCATTAAACTCCATTTGGTGGTTTACAAAATATTTTTGCTTTAATTACTGGCAAACGTTTCAGCACAAATCTGGTGTGATAATTTAGCAATAAGAATATACATTGAGGATCAGTCTCAGCTACAACCACACCAAATTTTTGCTTATATTGATGGAGACAGGTATTTTTGTTTCCTAAAATTGCTATGCTGTGGCAACCATCTTGATTTGGATTGAGTCCAAAAGTTAATCAGTTGTACATGTAAATCAAATGATTGCTTTCTGAAAACTTGATTAAAATCTATTCAGTGGTTCATGTGATTTTTTGCTAACAGGCAGACACGCTAACACACACATTACATACACAAAAACATTACTGTCCACTGTCACCTTCCAGCAGGGTGTGATTACCTCAGTTGGTGTGAGGAGGGACAGTGCGGGGTGGGGGGAATGTTGTCTCTCCCTTATCACCTGCTGCCAAAGCCAAAGCAGAAAGAATGTTTTTTGCGTGTGTTTGAGTATTTGTTACCAAATTAGCTCATGAATCGTCCAACATTTTTCAATGAAATTTTCAGAAAATAATCCTTAGATGGACATCATCCTGATTCAATATGGCCTCCAGAGCCAACTGACCTTTAAAAAAGGCTATAATGTCATAAATTTTACAAATATTGGGCTAATTTTGGGTGTGGTTGTAGCTAAGACTCAATCACAACACGTACTCTGAGCGGTGCAAGATCTTTGCTTCAAACCTCAGCATTAACTGTTGGAGTCAACCCTGCTTGTTAGCAAAATATCTCCTGAACCACTGAATGAGTTTTAAAGAAACTCTCAGAAATTAAACATTGGATGTTCATCTACAAATCCATAAGGTTTTGAGCCAACCTAAATAAAGCTGACTGCCTCATCCAAATCAACCACAGCCAACCCACAATGGCTGTAAATCTGTCAAGTTTACAGATACTGAGTTAACTTTTGATGTGGTGGTAGCTGAGAGTCATACCCAATACATGTTATTTTTCTTTAATGAACTATAATCCAGACAGTAAACAGACAAACACAACAACATTGGAAGATCCTACTTCTGTGAACCTTTCAGCTAACATCATTCGCAGACAAAAAATTACTCCCATAACTTTGTTATTTAAAATATTAAGAAATTAGTTTCTCTCTCTCAAATCAGTTTCAGACTAAGATCACTTTACATTGAGAAATGATGGTGTTGTAGCCACTTGCCCCAACACTTAGTCCATGTGTTGGGAATAACTCTCAGCTACCACCACACCAAATCTGGCTGAGTTACAACCATTTTTGTGTTGGCTAAATTCATTTAGTTTTGCAGTCCTTGGTTGTGCAAAAAGATACAAGAGTGGAGCAAATGTGTGTAAAGAAATTTTATATCAGTGTTATGGAGACAGATGATGTTTTCTCAGCCTGAAATCCTTTTGTGCATCACTTCACATTCAGACATGAACATTTCAAACAGACCAAAAGTTACCCAGTCGTAGATGTGCATTCAATGATGAGTTTCTTAAAAAATCAGTTCAGTAGTCCATCCGTCCATCTTCTTTACTTCTCTGACTGAAGATAATGATATAATATTGTCTTCTTTCTTTCCTGAAGAGATAATATCACAGCTCATTTTCCTTGTCTCTCAAGTGCCTGGCAACTTCTTTTCTCTGTCTTCATGGTAACAAAGGGTCAACTTAAAAGGTAAAACACTTGACCGCCTCAGTTTTATGCAATCAGCTTCAGGTTGCCAAAGGAAACGCGCTCGTTCTAACAAGAGAACAAAGCGGTGTGCATCGTTGATCAGATTTGTAAAGAATAAATCAAACTCCAATTCAGACTGGTAGTCATCCATGAATAAAAGATGAAACAATGACACACATCTGCATCTTTAGTTTAACAACATAAAAAAGAAAAACTAAAACAGAGAAAAGCCCAGCATCTGAGTTTTAACCAGCTTTGTGTTCGCTAAGGCCAGTTAGCTGTGGCAGCCATCTTAAATGGAGACACTATAAATGATTAAGTTGTAGATGAACATCAAATCATTACTTTCTGCAAGTTTTATTCAAATCTGTCTTCCGGTTCATAAAATATTTTGCTAACACTACAGACGAACTGTTTTTCGGACTAATTTTCAGGAAAGAAAAAAGCATCAATTGGACAATCAGAGTGTAATCCTTTTATTGTGACAAAAGCACAATAAAACCTTAGAACCCACTTTGTAAACAGATGTTTTCTTCTGTTTAGGCTGCATTTTAATACGCTGAGTTCAGCCACATGGCTTTTAATTGGATGGTAATAAAAACACTAAATAAATGCCTTTAAACATGCCTCTGTATTTATCTAGTCACTTTCTAGGATTATGCTCATCTCCACAATGTGGAGGCTGGGATTACAGGTAGAAAATTGCTTTTGACAGCTTCATCTTTCTTCAGTGTAACAGAACGGTGCTTTTAGTTGGCACATTTGGATTAAAGGAAATGAGGAACAAATGTCAGGGGGCCAAAAATCAGGGTTAAAAAATAAATACACTTTCCTCTGTAATTATTTACTGTATGTAAAACGGCCCAATCCATTGAAAACAGACAGTTCAGCTCTTCTTCAACAGGAAATGTTTCCATGAATAAACAGCAGCTTTAACAGGAGAGGATACAGGGTGGAGCTAAATGTAAAAGGACTAATTCCACCTTCTGTGGGAATGCTGCGGGACTTTACTGAGCTGGGAAAGCTAAAAGGAGCAGAACATTAGGTCAAATCTAAAAGAAGCTAAATGCTAGCTAAATGCCAAAAGAAGCAAAATGCTACTGAAATGTAAAAAGTAGCTAAACACTAGCAACAGTTTTTTTTAAAACTAAATAAATTGCCATTTTCAGAAAACTATTTGAATGACAATTAGTTGAAGGAGCTGAAACTGAGTTGTTAAAGCTAAAAGAAGCAAAATGCTAGCTTAAAAAAACAAAAGGCTAGCTAAAAGCTAAAAGTAGCAGAACAGTGTCTGAAAAAAGTCAAACTGGAACATGAAAAACACACAAGTGTATATCAGCTTGTTTTATTTCCTCATACATGCAGTTTTACTGTTCAACAAATAGTTTTTAATAAATAAAGACAGAAAATATTTAAATAATCAGCATTACAAAAATAAAGTCTGAGAATACAGCTTTTTGTCATGAAGTTCTTTGGAAGGAAGGTCTGTCATACAGCAGGAACAATTCATTCAGTGATTCAGTGCAAAGAACCTGCTACATGCTAAGATAGAATTCAGCAGAAATTCTGCATATATGATCCATTAAAGTAAGACAGGATGATAAAAGAAGACAGATTGTTCGCTGGAGGCTATAAAACCCAGATGTTTCCTGTTTCTGCTGAGAAAACAGAGTGGAAGGATACTGGCGACATCTACTGACCTTTTAGAAGAATGCACTCTGGGTCCACAGAGAACCATGCTGTACGTTTTCTGCACCTATAAATAAATATCCTAACAGACTTCGTCCATATAAAAACGTGACATTTAACTTATATTTCTTAAATACATTCAAGCTTCTGAATAAATAATTTGGCGAGGGAAAAGACTGCACAGAGTAGATGTTTTGCTTCATTTCATGGGAACATATAATGAGCATCTGCCACTGAGCTGAATGAACACAAGATTACAGAATGTACAAGCTCCGTCCTCTCCTCAGTCCACATGTGTTTAATCAGAGTGGGGTAATTCTTTAATGCATGCAGTACGATTACTGTCTCTACTGCAAACAGTATTGGCAAAACCTTCAAAAAGGAGAGTTAGCTCGTTAAATTTAAAGTATATTGTCGTTTACTGTGGACATGACTGATAAGAGCTGAGCTTCAAGCAACACATTTTTAATACATTTGTTATAAGTCACCGTTCTCTGGTATTGATTCAGTGTCCACCCAAAGTACAGTCTGTGCTGAAGAGGCGAGAATTCAAGCTGCCATCTTGCTAGTTGCTACACGGCATCTTTAGTCACTGTCAGAACGGCAGCAGACCATAAATGTCAGAGTAAAATAATCTAAAGTCAGACAAGGAGCCCAATGTTTGACCATTATTCTTTCTAATTATCACAACCTGAACTTTAAAAAATGTGAAATTATGTTGTTTCTTTTCTTCTTCTTGATCATCTTTGGAAACACTTGTCTAATACACTGTATTATTAGAGCAGGAGCCATTGCTCTTTCTAGACTAGGACTGAGGGTCAGCTCGTACCAGCTAAATGAAATTAGTGACATAATTTCTTAAAAAACAGCCATTAATCTAGCAAATTCCGTTACCTATTTTATGGATAAAATCTATATATACTAAACAGTGAATTAGTTTATAGGCCAAATAAAAAAATCCATGTTTAAATACTGAAGTGCATTTTATTTAAGGCCAAAATGGTTTCAGAATGATGAGAAAAAGGACATTATAGATGTGTAAGTCATTAGTTAAAGTGAAACTACGGACACTGGTAGCAGAGCTGTGGTTAGACTAGGCAGACATGGAAAAGACTCGGGGTGAGTATTTTGCCACCACTGAAGATTGATCAGGTTTGTCAGGAGGTTCACAGAACACTCTTCAATATGCATTTAAATAAAATAAGGATATTTCTATGCATTTTTGGACTAATGACACAACAGACACAAGGTGTTAATGTGTTGCTTCAACATGTAAACAATCCACAATGATAAGCCGAGCACCTACCAGTGTATCAATACAGGGCATGCACTCATGTTAGAAAGAGGTGAATATGGGGATTAGAGTGACCATACTTAAGAAAACTGAAAACTTTACCAAAGATGTTTGGTAAAGGTAAGGCAGAAGGTGTATTTCCAATTACAGTGATTGCAAAACCTTAATTTACTCACTACTCAGAACGAGGTTATCTCTCATTCATGATACATTAATAGTTAGAAGACTGAAAGTGCAAAAAGCTACAATAACAGCACAGCTGTTTTCATTTCCACTTTTTCCTGAAGTCTAATTTTAGTTTCCATTCTTGTGGATTGGGTCAGGATCATGTGGCATGGTAGTAAAAGAACACTCTTGGCCTAGCTGGTACTGTTCGAGTTCGTTACCCTGTCCGTCAAACCGTTCTATCCCTCTCCCTCGATTTTTTCGGTCAAACTCTGCCGTAATCTGAGCCAGAGTCTTGCCTTTTGTCTCTGGTAAGATTAGACCTAAAACCACAGCAGAGACCAAACATACAACCAAGAAAGGTAGGAAGCAGTAGTTTCCGAGGCCGTTTACGATGAAGGGGAACAGCATCCCCACCAGGAACAGGCTGAACCACATAAGTGAGCCAGCGATCATGTACGCCGCTGGCCGAGCTGCCTGGTCAAAGATCTCAGCTGGTAGAATCCCCGTTACCCCTGCAGGGCCCAGGCCGAAGCTGAGGATGTAGGCGAAAACGCATGCCATGCTGAGATAAGGCATCCCTGCCACCCCATGGCTCTGAAGGATAAGAGTTACAGTGAAGACTATAGTCCAACATATCATAAGACTATACCCCCCAATTAGAAGGTACCTGCGGCCTACACGCTCAATCAGAAGGGTACTCAGGATAGAAGCAGTTAGCTCTGATGCTCCAGTTCCAATGGTGACGTACTGGATTTTCTCTGGCGGGATCCCTGCTTCCTGGAATATGTAGGAGGCATAGAAGTAGATGGAATCATTGCCACAGAGCATCATGCCACTACTGGCAATCATGACTGTCCTGAGCTGGTATTGTAGGTCCCGATCCTTGAACAAAGACCAAGGTGTCTTGGCAGATGCTACTGAACCACATTTTATAGCAGCAGACATTTGCTGCTGCTCCTCAAGCATCTCCTCCATCTCCAAGGTAGGCACCTCTCCTCCTCGAAGTCTTCTAAGAGCCTGGATACATGCTTCCCTATCCCCCTGGTCAATGAGAAGATATCTGGGGCTTTCAGGGAACCAGGGTAGTGCCATCAGCTGGATCAGCCCTGGCAAAGCGTTACTCGCTAGTAAGTAGGGCCAAAGAGGCTCGGATCCAAGCAGCTCAGTGAGTCCCACAACCTGACCAAAGAAGATCCCAAATGCAGTGAAAACCGCAGAGGAAAACGCCACTGCCCCTCTGAGGCGCTTGGGAGCACTTTCTCCAAAGTACATGGGCTGCACATTCATACTGACACCTGAGTTTATCCCCACCAGGAAACGGGAGACGATGATCACCTCAAATGCTTTTGCCAGCTTGCACGTCAGCACGAGAACAGCGCCAATGAGCAGGAAGGAGTTGTTCAAAAGCAGGGACTTCTTCCTACCAAAGCGGACCGCCATGGGCCCTGCTAACAGAGCCCCCAGCAACCCCCCCAGGGAGAAAGCTGATACAATAAGAGTCCACAGCAGAGTGACCTGGGAGGACTCCAGACCACTGCCCCAGCGCTCCATGTACGTGTGATTGATGAAGCTCTGGATGTAGCTGGTGGGAGCATTAATGATGGAGATGTTGTAACCGTACTGGAAGGTGCCTCCAATGGCAGCAGAGCACACAGTCAGAGCAAGAGTCCTGGCACTGCCTGGGGCTTTACTGCTGTCTCCTCCTGGCTCGTTTTTATCCGTAGAGTTCATCTGAATGTCCCGTGTGTCCTCCAGCTCGTAACTCATCAAACCTCCCGTGGGCAGTTTGCGCTAGTTTAGCTTTTTTCCTTATTAGGATGTAGCATAAGCACCTTACTAACCTTGCCTAGTTGAGTGAATAGACTGAGAACACATTTCTGTCTGCGGCTCAAGCCGGTTTTCACCGCCGAGGGGCTTAATTCCCCGACTTCGATCTGTCAGGCACATCCTGCTTTGATCTCCTTGACTTTCAAGGCACCTTTGGTGGAAAACGGCTGAACGACAGTGTCTCTAGACACAATAATTAAAAAATAAAGGTATTATAAAGAAACAACAAAGGCTCAAAACCGGTCTTGTTTATCCTTATGCTAATGGTCTAGCAGGGTAAAGCACCTGACAGTCTTAGTGCAGGGAATAAAATACCCCCAGCCCGCTGGTGCGTGCTGGAAAACATGACGTCATGTCCGGGTGAGGACTGCAGCGTGAAGGACAGGTGGAGACCGCTGCCGAATGGGTCTTACCAATATATCTTATTACCCACTGGACGGATTTTCAGGAAACAATTATTTGATGCACCTTTACAGTTCATTACTTTTTGGAGCCAACTCAATTCCAGTTGACTGTCACAGCTAACTGACCTGAAAAAAACCCCAAAATAATTATAAATCTATCATTTTTACAGGCGAAGAGGTCAAATTTGGTGTGGTAGTAGCCGAGGGTTATTCACAACATATATTTCAAGGGATATTCAACACTCAGTTCCTTTGCCTAAAATATTAGCATTAAGTGTTAGGGGTCAACCCTGTTAGCAAAATATCTCATGAACCACAGGACATAGTTTGGTGAAACTCTTTTAAAAATTATGAAACCATGCACATGTACAACTGATTAGCTTTTGGAGTCAGCCTGATTCAAGATGGCTACCACAGCATAGTAATCTTAGCAAACACAAAAATGGCAATAAATTGGTCAATTTTACAGATATTGAGTTAAAATTGGGTGTGGTAGTCGCTGGAAGTTATTCAGAAATCATACTTCAGCTGCTGACAGATCAGGAAATATTGGGATCATGTATGAGATCACATATAATGCAACTTGGAAGGCTTCTCCAAAACAGCTGTAATGCTATAATTTCTCAGCATAAGATGAGTCTAACATACTGCCATGAAATATGCTTTCCTTCAAGGAATTAAAATTGGGTTTAAATTTGAACTTTGTTAGCATTCTCTGTCCTCAGGTCACTTTTCTTGGGGCACTTAAACCCAGCTGGCTATATCAAATGCTGCAACACAACGCTTGAAAAAGAAACATTTATTTGTACACCAAAACAGCATTTTTATATATTAGACATTTACAGCTTAGACAGCACATAATTTGGTTTACAATCTGTAAGGTCAGAAATCCCAGCAGAATGTCCTCCTGCTTCCTCGGTCTTTAAAGCCAGCCAGCCTTCCTGGCTTCAGCAGTGGTTCTGCCATGCTTTGGGAGGGCAGCTCGTTCACAAAAACCTGTTGGAAATGTTGAGTTCAGAAAGTCTCCAGGCATGAAGTAGAATAAACAGCCCGTCAAGGTTTTGAACCTCGGTTCTCTGGGCTGGGAGGAGGATCCATCAAGTCTTTAAATCCCAGTTTCTCCAGAGGCTCTTTGGCCATGAGTTGCCTGGGGGGGAAAACAACACAGAAATGTACAAATCAGCTTGATTTAACCAAGTCCGGGACCAGCATTTTTAACCATGTGCTGTAACAGGCAGAAGGGCAACAATGTTTTAGCATATTTCTGTGTGTTTGTTTCGTAGCTTTACCAAAACCACAGGATGGATTTTAATAAACTCTCAGAAAGTCATCACTGGCTGTAGATCTACAACTGGTTAGCTACTGGTGTCAACCCCAATCTAAATGGCCGCCACAGCTAAGTGACCTTCTCAAACACAAAAACAGCTAAAAGTCAAACCAATATAACAGGTATTGAGCTGACACTTGGTGTGGTAGTAGCTGAGAGTTATTCACACCACACTTATAGCACTAACATACCACTCGAGATCTCAAAAAATAAATAAATAAAAATCACAAGATGGTGCATAATGTTATTTTCAAGCTCTGACTAAAACAGCTGTAACTCCAGCATTTCTCAACATTAGATGTGGTACACATTTCTTCAAGGAAGGGATTCGTTTGATTGGGATTTCTTACTTCTCCATCCTGCATTCCAGGTAGTCCTTGGACTGCAGCCGGCACCTGGAGTTATCAAAGTTGTTCTCACTCAGACACTTCATGAACATCTCTTTAAAGGCTTTACACTCTCCTGAAACAAGAGTAAACCAAAAATCAGTCCAAAACATCCAAAAGGTGAATCCAAATCTGTACTGTTGCAGATGGCGTTTAGATGCGTGGTAGATCTGCACAGGTTAACCCAGTGGTTCCCAAAGATTTTCTTCTGGGCCCCCTTATGGATTACAATCCCCCCCCCAAAAAAAAGAGAAAAAAAAATCTAGGCACACACACATTGTTCAACCAGACATAAACCTATACACACATTTTGTTTTATTTCACACTTCGGGTTGCAACAAAACAAACTATAAACCATCTTTACAGTGAAACACTTTTGTGTAACTGGTTTTTTCCCCCCCATTCATTCCCCCCGGGGGCACGCCCCACACTTTGGGAACCACTAGGTTAGCCTTTATTGGCTTTGGGATTGGAGTTAAATAATACTAATATTACAGAGATAGTCTGGTCCTTTCTGAAGTGATGTTCTCTCAAATACCTGAAGAGTAAATACCTTATCATCTGTGCCAGCAGTCATAGAGAACAGAAAGAGGAAAAACTTCAAAAAGTCAGACTAATAGCTAGCCAAACTGGCTCCTGTTTTATAGCCTTTTTATAGACAATTAAAACATCTCAAAATGTAGGAGTAAAATGAAGAAAAGTATGCTATACCATGGGCTACACGGCAGGGTTTTCCCCAGCATATTATAAGCCTGGCAGCCGTACTTAGTGAAAATACAATTATATGACGTGTGCTAATTTATCCTTGTTTACCACTAAAATGATGCTATTAAATTAAATTGGAATTAGAGGGGTGGCATTAAACTGGCTTAGGAGCTACATTGGAGAAAGAAAACAGTTTGTAGAACTAGATGGACAGAAATCAGACTTACTAAATATAACTTGTGGAGTTCCGCAGGGATCAGTGTTGGGACCCAAATTGTTCAATTTGTACATAAATGACATAGTCAAAATATCAAAACTTATAAAATACATAATATTTGCAGATGATACAAGTATCTTCTGTCCTGGAGAAAACATTCAACAACTCTCAGAAGTGGTCAACACAGAAATGGAAAAATTACAACATTGGCTCAAAAACAATAAATTATCTGTAAATTTAGATAAAACCAAATTCATGATATTTGGAAACAAATAATCCAATTAAAATATCAATTGACAGTGTTGATTTACAACAAGTACATGAAATAAAATTTTTGGGTGTCATATTAGACGATAAATTTAGCTGGAAACCACAGATCAATCTAGTAAAATCTAAAATAGCCAAAAGTGTTGCTGTTCTAAGAGGAATTAGTTTTGTCCTGGACTACAAATCTTTGTTTATTCTATATAACACACTCATTGTACCACATTTAACATATTGTGTGGAAGTTTGGGGGAATACATATAAAACAAATTTACAGCCATTATACGTCTTACAAAAAAAAATCAATCCGAATACCACATAAAGTGGGATATTGGGAACACACAAACCAGTTATTTATCAAATCAAATATACTGAAATTCTGGGACCTTGTAATATTTAAAACTTCACAATTCATGTTGAAGGTCAGAAATCAGAAACTTCCACCCAATATACAGGAAATGTTTGGTGACAGAGAGGGTGGTTATAATTTAAGAGGTGAGGGATATTTTAAAAAACAACATATTAGAACAACCAGGAAGAGTTTTTGTTTATCTGTGTGTGGAGTAAATGTCTGGAATGGATTGAATGATGAGTTTAAAAAAAGTACAAATGTAAACCAATTTAAAAAACTGATTAAAACAGAGCTTATTTTAAAATATGCTATATAAGATGATTGTTTAATAGTCTATAATGTAATTGATGATATAAATAGTATTTAAAATAATTGTACATAGTTGAATATCATGTAAAATGGAAACGATTTGTCTTCTTTTTGATGTTATGAAAGTTAATTGATAATAAATTGACAAGTAAGAAAAGGGAAGGACAGTATAAGATGTATCTTCTACCTGCTCCTTTTCGAACAGAATAAAAAAAAAAAATTTGCATGTCACATGGGCAGAATAATTTGTTATACATTTTATTTCTTAAGTTTGTTTCATTGTATTTCATTTTCTTTTCTTTTTTTTCTGATTGTTTTTACTGTCTGTTCGAAATAAATAAATAAAAATAAAAAAAATAAAAAATTCAGCGTTAGATATGCTGATCCAACATGCAGCCTGTGCCACAAAAAGCACAGCACAGTCCAGCATCTGTCTGTTTTTCAGAGTTCTCTGTTGTTATTCATTGGCCTGGACGTGAGACATGTGTTGGTGCTTTGTTTGCACTTTTTCATTTATGTTAATTTAATTTGTTTGTAAATGTGACTTAAATTAGGATTTAAATTAGGTGCAATCAATTAGCATTTATTTTAATTGTATTTTTGTTTAAAAAAGTATTTCAAAAGTGCCTTTTTGTCAAACTGTAGTTGTGTAAAACTAACACAAAAGTCTTACAATATCACATAATAAATAGCCATATTTTCAACTTTCCTGTCACTTTTGATCATTTTTCTTTTACTAAATCACATTCAGTCGGCAACAGGTAACTTTTTCTTTACAGTGAAACACTTTTGTGTAACTGTTTTTTTTTCTTTCCATTCATCCGTACAGCTTCCCCCCTCCCCCTGCAATGGTCCCCTAGGGGGCGCACCCCACACTTTGGGATCCACTGGGTTAGGGCAAGACCATTGCATCACACTAGAGACCGAGTTCTGAGGCTTGAACCCAGATTGTGAGTCACCATCACCAGTTGTTTGGATCAAAACTCCAAGACTTGTCTTTAAAACTCTGTTGTCCCCTTTAGAGCAGGACACCGGGACTTGCTCTTTAGTCAGGGACATGTTTAGGCACGTTCAGTGGGTACCCAGGCTCGGACTAGTCTGACTCAGGCAGCAGGCCGATCCACACCAAAAAGGCAATCCATCGTTGGGCTGGGTGCAGAAAAACATGTTACCCGGTCAGTGGGAGGGATGAACCCTGCACGTTAGCGCCAAGGAGTGTGACAGGTCAGACAGTGGACGCCCACCTGTCCTCACTCTGTCCTGGATGAACACTGATGGCCTGTGTGTTTTGGATTGATTTTATGATTGTGACGAATTGTGAAAAATTACTTGCTCCCAAGGTGATGATGAACAAACAAACTTTAATACAGCTGGAAAGTCTGGAATATCCAGTCACGTCTTCATGAGAAGGAGTTTGTTGGTTCAGGTCAACACATATTTCTCTATTCGTTCTCAGCCATTTATGTCTCGACATAAACTACGGAAAGCTGTTCTCCCAAATCACATGCATCGTTTAGACATGGATTGTTTTCAAGGAACTTCAGTTTCAATTAGGTGAACGTAACAGGTGTTGAGTGAAATTTAAGCCTGATTCTGGTTTAGGACCAACCTAGGTCAATGATAAGTTTGATACGTTTCTCAGATTATATTTTTGATGACTTTCAGATTTGTGCTTCATGGGTAGAAAAGCATCAGTAATTGGTTAATACTAAACTCAAAACTGTGTCTGTGAAATTTCCTGGTCTAGTTGGTGGGTGAAACCATTATGTAGATCGAGAGGGGTGTGTGAACTATAAACTGCTGAGTTAAGACAGAGAATAAAGTTCTTTGTAGATGCTACTGACTTCAGCATTGTACAAAATATTCATAATTATATTAACTAGCCAACAAACTTGGTGTGGAAAGATATTACAGAAGCAGCTGCCACTCTGTGAAATATGTATTAACTATGGGTCTGTCTACCATTTACATATTTAGTTTAACACCTGTTTTGAACTGCACACGTGTCACAGGAGTAAATGGCACCATTTAGGCAATTTCTACTGCAGGACTGTTTACATGATTTAGGTCCCTTAAAATGGCGGCGCCGGTGTGATAGAACAACTGGTGGCGAGAATAACTGGTGGTGGCAGCTGGGAAAGGAAGATGTTTTTGTGGGCGTGGCTTCTTAGGACCCCTTTACCAAACCAGGAAATAAACAATGCGAGTTCAACTTAAAGAACTACAAATCTTTGCAAAATACGATCTGATTCCGTAAGTTATCCTTAAAGATATAATGAATAACTCACTAGAAAGACGTTTTATTGCTTTAATATTGTATGTTGCTTTTTGTGAAATAATATTTGAAAAACCGCTGACACAGAGCCTGTAAATTACGCAGAACTTGCTGGTTTTATGTGCTGTTTGCGAGTTTGAAAATCACCGAAGGAAGATCGAAATAGATCTCAAGATGCCATAAAACAGATCCCAAAGCACTACTTAATCCCTGAAAGCCTATATAAATGTTGAACCATGGCAAATAAAATAAAAGGTTTTAGAAGAACGACTGGGTTTTTTTATTTCTCATATCTCCCTCATATGATATATTTAAATTACACACTGACTGAAACAATAGCAATAAATAGCTCATTTGCTGATTAAACGTGTTTCCACAGGATTATGTGAAAAGAATTTCTTTAAAAACAAAGTTCCTAACTCATTTACAGCAGGCATTGCTACCGCAGGTTATTGTACCAGTTTCATTTTAACCTATTGATTTTTTCTCGTCCTTTTGCGTCAAACAAAGTTCGTCTTTATTATTTTCATCAAGTGGCTCTAATACTTCGTCGTAAGAGACAGCCCGTATATACCCTTTTACATCCAAATTGCGTTGAAATGTTCTCGTAATTGTTTCAAACTGACTGTCACCAAAAGCATCAACAGCTGTGGGTTAATATTGAACTGATATTAAACTATCAGGCAG
>NC_051431.1:33371207-33373321 GCF_001649575.2 Kryptolebias marmoratus | reverse complement strand
CTGCCTGATAGTTTAATATCAGTTCAATATTAACCCACAGCTGTTGATGCTTTTGGTGACAGTCAGTTTGAAACAATTACGAGAACATTTCAACGCAATTTGGATGTAAAAGGGTATATACGGGCTGTCTCTTACGACGAAGTATTAGAGCCACTTGATGAAAATAATAAAGACGAACTTTGTTTGACGCAAAAGGACGAGAAAAAATCAATAGGTTAAAATGAAACTGGTACAATAACCTGCGGTAGCAATGCCTGCTGTAAATGAGTTAGGAACTTTGTTTTTAAAGAAATTCTTTTCACATAATCCTGTGGAAACACGTTTAATCAGCAAATGAGCTATTTATTGCTATTGTTTCAGTCAGTGTGTAATTTAAATATATCATATGAGGGAGATATGAGAAATAAAAAAACCCAGTCGTTCTTCTAAAACCTTTTATTTTATTTGCCATGGTTCAACATTTATATAGGCTTTCAGGGATTAAGTAGTGCTTTGGGATCTGTTTTATGGCATCTTGAGATCTATTTCGATCTTCCTTCGGTGATTTTCAAACTCGCAAACAGCACATAAAACCAGCAAGTTCTGCGTAATTTACAGGCTCTGTGTCAGCGGTTTTTCAAATATTATTTCACAAAAAGCAACATACAATATTAAAGCAATAAAACGTCTTTCTAGTGAGTTATTCGTGATCTCTTTAAGGATAACTTACGGAATCAGACCGTATTTTGCAAAGATTTGTAGTTCTTTAAGTTGAACTCGCATTGTTTATTTCCTGGTTCGGTAAAGGGGTCCTAAGAAGCCACGCCCACAAAAACATCTTCCTTTCCCAGCTGCCACCACCAGTTATTCTCGCCACCAGTTGTTCTATCACACCGGAGAGTGTTACACCTCGCGGGACGTCACAGACTTGAAAGTGTCAAGTTTATTTTACTTGTTTTTTTACTGCAAAACCACGGGAGACTAGTGAAAAACGGTCTCTATGCATCTCTGAAAGCAGAAATGAAGATTTGCTTTCTAAACCATGACCCTGCTGAACAATAATCGGATCGCCTTGTTGTTATGTTTGTTTGAATCACAAACACATTTGTTCTGTAAACTCACATTTCATTTTCCAGTTCTCCCTTTATTATTAGACATAATCTACACCTAACCAAACAGATTGAAAGCTATGTGGAAACTTGTGGAAGTGTTTTTAAACGTGGAGCGACCCAGCGAGGTGCTATCAGCTAACTCACCGAAATGATCCAGAGGGAAGGAGCCTTTGTCCGGAGCCCGAGCTTTAAAACTCTTCGTGCCAAAGTTCATGGCGGTGGACATCTTTTATCTGTTTAAATCCTTATCTTAAAACAAAAAAGTCCGACTTAAAAATGAGAAGGGCTGACGGCAGGACCTCCACCAAAGGCACGTCTTCTTCTTCTTCTTTTGAGTTTTATTGGCGGTTGGCAAACCAACTTAAAAAGCATTTACCGCCATCTACCGAACTGGAGTGAGGACTTCAAAAATATCACAGGGAAATTTGACTTTTTTTCTTTTTCTCCTACTCTCTTTAACATTTTTCTATTTTAGTTGTTGATGTCAATGACACTGTAATCTTACTGGTCAATTTATATGGATATAATTTAAAATGTGATAATGATATTTTGCTTACTGTCTTGGAGTCTCGTCTGTCACATTGGCTCTCTGTACATCCAAATGCGTTGATAGTGATGGGGGGCGACTTCAATATTGCTCTGAACGGTCTTAAAGATAAATGGCCTCCTAAATCCAATTACTTCAAGGCTTCTAATCTGAAACAGTTTATGCTCAAATTTAATCTAATCGATATCTGGAGAGAAAAAAATCCTGATGTAAGTTCATATACATGGAGCAATAAAACGTGTACTAATGTATCTCGTATAGATTTCTGGTTAATTTCCAACTGTTTCGATGGCAGTGCTATTAATGTCAATATCCTCACTACTCCTTTAACTGACCACAAAGCAATATTACTCAAAATCTCTGTGAATCCCAACGCTCACCGCAGGGGGTCTTACTGGAAACTGAACAGCTCTGTCCTTAAACATGAGGCCGTGTCTAAAATGGTTCATTCATTAATCCAACGCTTCTGGTGTAAG
>NC_051431.1:33367615-33371107 GCF_001649575.2 Kryptolebias marmoratus | reverse complement strand
TGTTTATTAAATAATGATTACAAAATATTTGCCCAAATATTTGCTAAAAGAATAAAATCCGTTCTGGAAAACATAAAAAAAAAAAAAAATCCTACTCTCTTTAATGGGGTTTGATGGCAGCTCGCAGCCACCTTACAGAGGCATTACCGCCACCTGCAGGATGGAGGGAAAAACACAGTTATGTCTTTATAGTATTGTATTAGGGCCGCGCGCTGGGGTGGGGGTCGGGGTAGTTTTTTTTCTACCATATATTCTGACTTTAATGTCAGGATTTTAAGATTAAAGTGACCACAGTGGCCCTATTTCTCTTTCGTACATATATAAGTATTCTTTAAACACCTAATCAGTAAACTCAGTATTGTGATGCCTTAAGTTAAGTGCAACCTTTCTCTTTCCTTCTGCTTCACCACAGCCTTTCGGTCTATCTTGTTGCTATTAAAGCTTCATATTCCATTTTGATTACACAGCTTTGTTTCTGGATGATTGCAGTGTGAATATAATCCTGATGAATGTTTTCCTAGTTTACGAAGTATATAATTCATCATGTGTTCCTTAGTTGGCTTATAACTGTTTCTTCCTGTTGACTTTTACCAACATAATATTAAATACTTTAAAGGTGTGTGTCTGTGTCACTAATGCCCCAGTATTCTTGCCAGTTTGCAAATAGTCTTTGACAAAATATTCGATTTCTGCTTTACTTAATATAAGGTAAAAAATTATTGTATTTAATTTCAGTGATTGTTTCTCTAATAGAGTGAAACCCAGATGTTTACATACGCTGTACAAAAACACACAGAACCATTTCTTTCTCACTGTCTGACATTAAAACAGACTAAACCTTTCCTGTTTTAGGTCAGTTAGGATTCCCCCAAAATATTTCTATTTCTTAAATGTTCAAGTAATAAAAGAGAGAACTTTTTGTAAAGGTTTTGTTTATGACTTTGTTCAAAGTCACGTTTACATACACGATAATTTGACTTTAGACAGTTTTGGAAAACACTTATGATAATGACATGAAACTTTCTCTCTGAAAGTTTCTGAAAGGTTAGTTGACAACATCTGAGTTAACTGGAGGCCCGCCTGTGGAAACATTTTAAGGCACACCTCAAAGACATCGCTTCTTTGTGTGACGTCAGAAAATCAAAAGAAATCAGCCAAGACATCAGGAAGGGAACTGTTGACCTCCACAGCTGTGGTTCATCCCTGGGTAAAAAACCTTGTAGATACTGCTGAAGCTGATCAGTGACATTATCCACAGGGGAACAAGTCCTGTATTAACTTGTGTGGAAAGGCCTCTTAGAGGATAAGAAGTAACAAAAATGTCACATTACAGTTTGTAAATGCACACATTGACAAAGACCTTCATTTTTGGAAACATGTCCTGTAGTCTGACAAAATTAAAATTGACCTGTTTACCTATAATGGCCATTGTTACATTTGGAGGAAAAGACAAGAAGCTTGCACTATCCCAACAGTGAAGTACGGGGGTGGTAGCATCATGCTGTGGGGTTGTTTTACTGCAGGAGGGACTGGTGCACTTCAAAAAATAAATGGCATCATGAGGAAAGAACATGATGTGGAAATATTGAAACAATAACTCAGAACATGGGCCAGGAAGTTCAAAGGTTGGGCACAAACTGGTCATCTAAACGAACAATGACCCTCAGCATACTGCCAGATAAGTTACAAAGACACTGAAAGACACCGGAGTCAGTGTTTGGAGTGAAGGAAACCTAAAATGTTTCATACAGTTTAAAGGTAATGATACCAAATACTGAGAAAATGAATGAAAATGTTTGGCTTTGACCAAAGGAATAAAAAAAAATCTCTGAAAAATTCTTTCTCATTATTTGGTCATTTAACAAATAGAATGTTTTTTTTTATCCTAACTAACCTAAAACAGGGTAGATTTAGTCTGATTTAATGTCAGACAGTGAGAACAATTGTTTTGTGTCTTTTTCTACAGTATATGTAAATATCTGCTTTTAACTTATGTCCACCTCTTTATTTCCTTCTGTACCAGTATGCACAAAGATCCAAATAAAACACACTGATATGGTAAAGTCAGTGGTATTTTTTCATCTTGTCTGCATGATGACCTGCCTGATTGAAGAGCGGAAAGACCTCTCCCAAATTGCTGCACCTGTGTGACCAGATTCAGGATCCTTAGATTCATCAATGTATATAAACAGCTTTTCAAAGATAACATTGATTTACATACCTTCTGGTTCCTTGTGTTTCCAAGGAGGTAAAACTGACACTGGATCTGTGAGAGCAAACCTTGTGACCCATATTTTGCACTTTTGCATTTCCTATCCATCCAATACTGAGAAATCCGTGATTTGTTGTGTTCCTAACAGTCCTTTAAATTAGATTTAGTTAGATAATCATCCCTAGAAGAAACTAATCTAATATGTCATTACAAATTTAAATAGCATATCCAAAGTGGCATTTCACTCATTTCTACCTGCATGTGGGACACGGGAGATCTTTCCAAAGCACCACTGATTTGATAAAGAGTATGTTAGCTGTTTTACATTAGTTTCTGCTGTAATACTGATCACATTAAAGTAGTGTATCTGTCACAAGGCTTTCCCGTTTGCTTCCCAGTCTTGACCTGCCTAACATCTGGAGCTGTTAATCTTTTTGCATTTAAATGGCCACTAACGGCAGTAGCTGAGATTTTTTGCCACCATCTTGTGAGGAGCTACATGCATCGCTCTATACCAGTGGTGTCCAATCCTTGTCCTGCATGTTTTAGGTGTTTCTCTGAATGATTGCGTGATTAACAGGCTTTTGCAAAACTTGAAGACCTGCTGAAGGACAGGGAAACGATTCAAACATGCAGGACAGTGGCCCTCCAGGACCAGGACTGGACACCACTGCTCTACACTGTGTACAGAAAGCACACATTATAACACCTTGTGTGTGCTGAATATTGCAGTCCTTAAACAGATCAGCCTTATATTACTGAAATAAACATATTTGATGCCTAACATGAAAACAGACTATTCTGTAATGAACCTCACAGCAAGCCCAGTCAACATTATCAGGGGAAAAAGGAACTACCAAATAAATAAATTGACCAAGTGCTGTAATCATTGTAACCAGACCAGAACAGAACTGTGCTTTAAATCATTAAGTCCTTTACATGAACTCTGCTGCCAGGGTCTGGAGTTCCTTTCAGGGAGACTAATAACTTAGAGAGAGGATGTAAACTGGGAGTGGCTAATATAGCAAAAATCACATTATTTTTTACATTAAAATGACAATTACCATTTTATTAAAACTTGTTACAGGTTAATTTCCATGGCCCTTTGAATTTTAGGGTGAAATGTTTGAAACTGTTAGATTTTTCAATGATTTTTTTTTTCCTTGTTCTTTTTTTGTTCTTCTCTGTTTCTGACTTGATAAGTAAGATATAGTTAGTGTCAAAATTCAATATGAATGTTTTAAGATAAGAAATCTGAAAAACATAGCAAAATGATTTTT
>NC_051431.1:33366996-33367577 GCF_001649575.2 Kryptolebias marmoratus | reverse complement strand
GGGGGGGGGAGGTTGGCTCTTGATCAGGTTTTAATTTTGGCCCCCTATGAAAATAAGTTGGATCCCCATGAGTTCAAAGGTAACACAGCTGTAATAAAAAGTTAGAAGGTAATGCAAAGGTGAAGATACTCATAAAAAAAGAACACAGGAGAAACACAAGTCAGTTAAGTTTTTTCTTTGTTAAAAACATTGTTAAAACCTGGTCTTGTTCCTATTTCAGAATTACCCGCAGTTTTTGCAATATTTTACACGCTAAAATAAGAATTATGCCACAGTTAACCGTGGATTAAGTTTTATTTTAGTGTGGGTCGTTACTGGCGCAACCTCTTGTGTAATATAGGCAGTCCGCCGCTAGATGTCGCGCTTTTATAAAACACGATCAGCAAAAGGAAGGAGGCAGAAGAGGAGGAGGTGGCAGCAGAAGGACCAGCAGCCTTTATCTTTAGCCCTGATTCTTTTGCGCTCATCTAGTCTCAGTAACAGAAGCAGAGGGACAGAGACGGAGACACTTTACCACCCAGGCCTTTCCGGTCCCTTCGGTGCGCTCAGTTCCGGCTCAGATTGGAGGGGAGGGGAGGGGA
>NC_051431.1:33361793-33366879 GCF_001649575.2 Kryptolebias marmoratus | reverse complement strand
CCCCTCCAGCCGGTGCACCTGCAAAGGCTCTGATGAGAAGATGAGACAGCTGAAGTCTTAGTGAATCTGCTCCATAAATGAGAAGAAAAGGCTACAAAGCTCCCTGCAGCCAGACTGAAGCTGGACTCTGGACTAAAGTCTGATCCATGAAAGCATTAAACAGCTCTGTGTGCGCGCGCGCGCGTGGTTTGCTGTTAACACTGTCAGCAACCTTAGCTCGTTTACTCATTACTTGCATATCTTTTGCTCTGTAGTAGAGGTCGCCAAGTGGTGGACCGCGGTCCAGATCCAGACACAAGTGAGGCCTTATCTGGACCCATATTGGTTGTTAAATTTCAGTAGAAAGAAATGAGTATATAGATATCTGATGACTGGCACCACATGTGTGTCGATGGCTTGGACTTTGTTCTTACCATTCAGCTGGCTCTTCAGAACCTGCCTTACTCTCTGTGGCTGTCTTCCTTGCAGCCTCATCCTGGTTGCAATTTGTCTGCAGCATACCAAGGTACCTGTAGCTGTCCTGGACATCTGCAATGTTGCCTTCAGGTAGTTCAACCCCTTCAGCTGTGATCACCTTGCCTCTATTGGCCACCATTTGGCTGCACATATCAAGTCCAAATGACATACCAATGTCCTTGCTGTATATCCTGGTGAGGTGGATCAGTGGGCTGATGTCTCGCTCACCTTTGGCTTACAGCTTGATGTCATCCACGCAGAGGAGGTGGCTGATGACTGTTCCACTTTGGAACCGGTATCCATAGCCACTCTTTGCAATCATCTGGCTGAGGAGGTTTAGAACCATGCAGAACAGGAGTGGGGACAAAGTGTCACCTTGGTATATACCGTATTTGATGCTGACTTGTCCAATTGGCTTTGAATTGGCCTCTAGCGTTGTCTTTCACCTTCCCATTGAGCTCTCAATAAAGGCTCTTGGTGTCCTGTTTTTTTTTTTTTTTTTTCCAGTTGATGTTATGCAGATTCAAGCACTCCAGTATCCATGTATGGGGTATCGAGTCATAGGCTTTCTTGGAGTCAATTCAGGCAGTTCACATGTTTGTGTGTCTGCTATTACAGTCTTGAGCTACAGTTCTGTCGACTAGTAGCTGGAGCTCCCCAATTCCCTTCTGGGTGGGTCCTTTTTATTTCACCTTTCTGTTGCTCTGACAGCTAGTTCGTAGCTCTCTATGTTGCCTTGATCTTAGCTTCCAATATATATGCACAACTTAGAAAGAAATTGTGCACATTTTCATTTCATTTATTCACAGGAATTTTATTTTATGCAGCATCAGTTTTCCTATTTCTACTTTTCCAATAATTCATTTTAGCCAATTCATCTTTTCTAGCATTTACAGTCATTTATTTTAGGCAGTGCAGCTTTTTCCAGCATTACGGTAATGCCTACGCCAGGCCTGCGGTTTCTTTCTGCATCTCTCTGCTGAGAGAAATCAGTCCACATAAAAAAACATTTAGGCAGACCTTGCTGAATTCTAATTGGTCTATAGACTTGTCTTTTCTTTATAAAGATAAATGATGCAGCATATTCATCTTTATATCGCAGTAAACCCCTATTTTTCGGTCCTTTTTTGTCCCCATTTCCTCTACACCCCTTCTTTACCACATTTCTGCCTTTCTCCTCTCCTGAATACTTTTCCTTTGTCCTCACTGATTTGGCAGTAAATCAGTAAGTGGTCATTCAGGCTCTGGTGCAGGCCCAGCTCAGAGTCCAGCCTGGCCCAGTCCAGTTTCTGTGAGAACTGGCTGTTTGGAGCAAACTGAGATCTCTTTCTGAGGGTGGATCGCTTTAAGAAGCGTTTCAATCTGGAAATCTGTTTTTGTTTTTACATTTTTGGGACTTTTTCTGATATAATTACCTACTCCGTCAGGATCATTAGTTCTTATTGAGATCAAAACCTGGTCTAGATATGGACGGAATGAGGTTTTGGGGTTATGGGTTAGGTTTAGGGATAAGGTGTGAGTGAGTGGAGTGTAGGTTAGGCATGTAGTGGTATGCAGTATCATCTCCTGCTACTGAAAGGCAAAGACAAATGATAATACTTTTGTCTGTGTGTGCTTGTGTGTCAGATTTAATGAACCACTGGGAAAATTTAATCAAACTTTCAGAAAGTAATCGTTAGATGTACATCTAATTTTTATAGTCAACCAGGTTCAAGGTGGCCACAGCAAACTGACTCCTAAAAACAACAAAATAATGGTTTTGTCTTAGTCAGCTGAACAGATATTGATGTAAATGTGGACATTATGGAGTTGTGTCAGAGTTAAAAAAAAACAAAAAACAGAACAGCAACTTTTGTTAAAAGTTTCAGATCTTTCTGTCCTAACCTAACCAGCAACAGGTGTGCTTTACTGATCTGTTTTAAACTGTTTAAACTCTGGTAATGCTGATTTTATTTTTAGTTTATTTTCTTCAGTTTACATAAATGTTGTGTTTTTTCGTTTGGCTGCTTCCTTCTGTAGGGGTCGCTAGAGCGAGCAAACTCGCACAAAAGATTTGGCAAATGTTTTGCACTGGATGATGCCCTTCCTGACACAACCTGGGGCACACACACACACACACTCCAGTAATGCATTCTGCACAAATGGAAATTCTAGGCCTTTTATTTTTTTCATATTTCATATTTACATTCACATGATCATATTTCAGAAGAACAGAGGCGCAAAAGAAACATGTATGGATGTCCCCGTTTACCCTGTTTGATATGAGGAATCCCCAGACTAATAACTTAGATCTCTTAATGGTCATAATGGTCACGACATGATGCTGGTTCAGTGATTCCGTCTCATGATAGGGACAGGATCTCATCTCTGGTCCATTATGCTCTAGTTTTATCTCTGACCTTGTGTGATAAATATCAACGTTTCAGGAGATCTCAAACCATAGCCTCATATCTTTTTTTTTTTTTTTTTTATAGAATGTGACCAAGCAAACATGAGATCCGCTTGGAAGCAGTGCTTAAAGATTTTATACTCCAGAACAGAGAAATAGCCGCATCACATTGACAATTTGTGAACATTTTTATAACTGATGTTATTAAACAAAACAAATCATACACACGTTTTCTTTTAAATAAAAGCTAGCATTAAAGTTCTGAATAGGTGCCAATGATTAGCCCCTTCTTACAGTGATGGGAAGGATTTGTCTCATTTATTCTGTCCTATTCTAAAAAAACAACACTTAAGAAATAAAAAATTGCTCCTTTGATCAGGCCCTTATTACTGGGACCTAGTTTTAATTTAGAAACAACATCTTGATGACTTATTATCATATAAACTTCATAAACACAATATTTCAAGAAACCGTATTGCTCAGAATCCACATGAACATGATTGAACCTAACTGTGATATTTTTCACACATTGCCTCATTTCATTTCCTCCTCTCATTTGAACATTTAAACTTTTACAAAACAGTTCTGTGAAACAGCCGTTAAGACCATCCATCTATACAGGGATAGTTCAGTCAACTTTAAAGTGATGTTCTGTCTAATAGTTATCAGTAGTTAGTACATTATGAGCTGTGACATCAGTCAGAAAATGGAGGAAGAAGAAAAAGTCTTCACCCAGGCTAGGCTAATGGCTAGCCAAAAGAGCTCCAGTGTTGTGTTCTTCAGACTTATGAAACTTTTTTTTTGTGTAAAGCAACATACTGTATTTTGCGCACTATAGGGTGCACCGGATTATAAGGTGCACTGTCAATGAATGGTCCATTTTTGAACTTTTGTCATACATAAAGCACACCGGACCATAAGGCGCATCGTCATTTTTGTAAATTGGTACTGTGCTCCATTCAAAATGGAGGATTTTGATACTGTAGAGGAGCTGGTTCGCCTGTATCAGCATTTCTATGATCCCTCTGTGAGAGATCACAAAGATAATCAAACGCTTCAGAACTCACGGATGGATACTGCACCGACGTAAGTGTTAAGTATAAACTCCTACAGCGCTCGCTCAGGTCCGCACGCTGTGCGTGGAGCCCTGCGTGACGCTACAAAGCGCGCCTATAACTGAGCCTTAATGCTGCAAGCGGTGCAGCTTTGTAGTTTACCAAAGTCGTACTAAAACATTACGACTTCTTACATATATAAAGTGCTCTGGATTCTAAGGTGCACTGTCGTCTTTTGAGAAAATTGAAGGCTTTTAAGTGTGCCTTATAGTCTGGAAAATATGGTACTTTTGTGAAAAAAAAACCAAACAAACAATATGTTAGCTAATATCAAACTTCTACTCCTTTACATAAGACCGTTTGTTTAGTTTGTTTCTGTTTTCTCAGCCTTACAACGCCTGTGTTGCTACTTGACTAGGCTGTCGAAATCTTTACTCAACTCTACACGGATACATTCATCGGCCTCGGCACCATTAGTGTATCCACACACACACACACACAGTAGTAACACAGACAATGACAAAATTTGTTCTCTAAATTTGACCCATCACATATGTGAGATATACACAAGTGGAGCAGGAAGCGGTTAAAGTAAGGGTTCTTGTTCAAGGACACCTGGCATATGGACATGGCGGGGAATAAAACTTGCAACTTTCTGGTCCCAAGCCAGCTGCCTGCCACTGTTCGACAGCCACCCCTACAAATAATGTCATGCAAAAGTATAGAGGTTTAATATTAGTTAATGTAGCGTTGTGGTGTTGGCCTGGACTAGGGCTGCAACAACGAATTGATAAAATCGATAAAATTCGATAATGAAAAGCGTTGGCGACAAATTTCATTATCGATATGTGTCGCGCAATTTATGCGTCACTAACGTTGTCGTGGAAACGGTGACGTCACCCGCAGCGCGTTTGCTGAACAAACTCTGTCCCAAATATAAGTCATTGCTCCGTCCGCTCCGTAATAAAAAAAAAAAAATCTGTCTGCTCCGTATGATGATGAAGAAGCTACGGCTCCTCTTCCTCACTGCAAATTACCGTTTTGGGGGGCATGTTTTACTCACTGCAGGTTAGAATCTGCTGAATAGGGTTTTGTGTTTAGTCTTAAAGTTGTTCAGCAGCAGAACTAGCTCTGTGAGCTCTGTTAGCAGCAGTTAGCATACAGGAAACTGCACGCTGCTTTCAGC
>NC_051431.1:33359315-33361611 GCF_001649575.2 Kryptolebias marmoratus | reverse complement strand
TTTTCTGCTTGAGAGCCAAGTATATAAAGTGAGAATGTTGAATTGAATTTATATTGATTTATTTAAAAATAAGAAAGTAGTAAAAGTTTTACATCAACCTACTCCTTTACATACAGATAACTTTTTATGTGGGCCAAAATGAATGACTGAATGAATGAATGAATTCCAAGACGACCGATTAATCGATTAATCGAGAAAATAATCGCCCGATTAATCGATTATTGAAATTATCGTTAGTTGCAGCCCTAGTCTGGACAAAGAGTTGTTTTATAAGCCTTATAAAAAAAAACTGGCCCTTGTTTGGCTAGCTATTAGCCTATTGTGGATGAAGACTTCTGCCTCTTTCTCCACACTTCTCTATGACTGATGTCACAGCTGATAAGGTGCTATTAATAACTATTAGACAGAACATCACTTCAAAGTTGACTGAAGTATCCCTTTAAATATTTGGCATGAAAGGCAGTGGGTGATAGGCTAAGTGTTTTATCTGCAATGAAACTCATGAACTATTGATAAATCTGGTCTCTGATTGTTGGCTCCTCTCTTTGAATGTCAAACACAGCTCAATTCTCCAATCAACGATGTGTTTGAATTACTGATAGCTGATAATAAATGGAAAATGTTTTCTTCATTTATGCAACACATTTAATTTTTATGTCACATTTCTTGTCCCTTTGACCACTCTAAGCGCTCTTCCGCTACACATTGAGCCATTCGCACACATTTGTACGTCTAGTCTTTAGTCATTCCAGCCTTTCAAAGAGCGCACAGTCCCTTCTCTTTAGTTTGCACCAGAGACAAAGTGGAGGCATTTCATCATGTGAACTGGAGAAATCAGGTTAAGCCACTCACATTCTGTTTGCTAGACTGCTCATTTCCATTTCTCCATTGATAAAAATGTTTATAGTGTAGATTTATATAAGAAAAAAACAGATTGTTTTAAAATAGAAACTTTAATCGAGACAGACAGAAAACTAATGATTTTTTTTTATCCATACAGAATATTAGACAAGCTGAATCCACACACAAATCACAATTTCATATCCTTCCCCAAACTATGGTTAGTCTCCTGATTTCTATCTCCAGACCCGCCTCTCTCTTTCCTCTCCAAGGTTGGAATGGATTCCTGTTGTTTTTTTGTTCAGAGCTCACTGTGGCTATGGGCACCTGGTTATATTATAAAATAGAGTGACACAGACATATTATGACACAGGGGCGTAATAAATATCGTGTTGTGTTTTCATTTGTGAGACCCAAGTTCAAAATCACATTAAGGATGAATTTTGTTTTTAAACAAACCATGACTAAATGCTGATATGAAACCAATGGAGACCAATGTAGTTTTGGCTGTATTCAGTCCGATTTTTGGATTTTTTTTGGATGTCTGTTAAGTTTAAAAAAGCTCACATGGGGTCTCAACAGGGGGAGGCGGGGGACATTGAGTCCGAGTGGGCCATGTTCCATGCCTACATTGTTGAGGCGGCTTATCAGAGTTTTGGCCACAAGGTAGTTGGTGCCTGTCGTGGCAGCAACCCTCAAACCCGCTGGTGGACACCGGCGGTGAGGAATGCTGTCAGGACTCCTATCGGGCCTTCTTGGCCTGTGGGACTCCAGAAGCAGCTGACAGGTACCGGCAGTCCAAGCGGCATGCGGCTCGGGTGGTCGCTGAGGCAAAAACCCGGGCATGGGAGGAGTTTGGAGAGGCCATGGAAAAAGACTTCCGTACGGCTTCGAGGCGATTCTGGTCCACCATACGGCGTCTCAGGAGGGGAAAGCAGTGCAGCACCAACACTGTTTAGAGTGAGGGTGGTGTGCTTCTGACCTCGACTCTGGACGTTGTGGGTCGGTGAGCCGAATGCTTCGAAGACCTCCTTAATCCTACTGGCACGTCTTCCATTGGGGAGGCGGAGCCTGGGAGCTTTGGGTCCGGCTCTCCAATCTCCGGTGTTGAGGTCACTGAGGTGGTTAAAAAGCTCCTCGGTGGCAAGGCTCTGGGGGTGGATGAGATTCGTCCGGAGTTCCTTAGGGCTCTGGATGTTGTAGGGTTGTGTTAGTTAACGCGACTCTGCAATATTGCGTGGACATCGGGGGCAGTTCCTCTGGATTGGCAGACCGGGGAGGTGGTCCCCTTATTCAAAAAGGGGGACCGGAGGGTGTGTTTCAACTACAGAGGGATCACACTCTTAAGCCTCCCTGGTAAGGTCTATTCGGGGGTTCTGGAGAGGAGGGTCCGTCGGATTGTCGAACCTCGGATTCAGGAAGAGCAGTGTGGTTTTCGTCCTGGTCGTGGACCACT
>NC_051431.1:33355728-33358548 GCF_001649575.2 Kryptolebias marmoratus | reverse complement strand
GGGAGGAGGCCCAGAGGAAGACCCAGGACACGCTGGAGGGACTATGTTTCTCGGCTGGCCTGGGAACGCCTTGGGATTCCCCCGGAGGAGCTGGCCCAAGTGGCTGGGGAGAGGGAAGTCTGGGTCTCCCTGCTTAGCCTGCTGCCCCCGCGACCCGACCCCGGATAAGCGGAAGAGGATGGAATGGAATGGAATGGAATGGACGTCAGGGGATAAATAAAATCTCACATCACTTCACTTCACTTCACTTCACTTCACTTCACTTCACTTCACTCTTTGAACAGTCTGGTTGGGATGGGCTCTAGCAGACATGTTGGTGGTTTGGATGAAGCTGTTATTTTTGACAATTCAGAAAGCTCAGCAGGACTAAAACAGTCCAAGCACAAATCAGGTTCTAGTGGCACTTCCAAAGCTGCCTCATCTGACGGAATCAGAGGCAACAGTAGGTAGGATGGTGTGAATTTTCTCTTTTAATTAAATTTTTTTTTTTCTAAAGAATCTAATGAAGTCATCACTACTTAGAGTTATAGGGATACATGGCTCAACAGAGATAGGACTCTTCATTAGTTGAGCTACAGGACTAAACAGAAACCTGGGGTTGTTCCTATCCTCTTCTATTAAAGATGAATAATATACAGTTCTAGGTTCAAGAAATGCTTTATTGTATGTTAGCAGGCTATCCCTCCAGGTTAAATAAAATTAGTGCTGACCCTTCGGGGTCACATAAGTTTCATACCGGGCTGTGGAGAGAGCAGTGAACCCAATGCGCAGACTCATGGTTTCCAGAAAAGAAACTTATTATATTAAATAAAATCATAGAAAAAACTGACGTGGCAGCAAAACCTAACAAAAGCAAAAATCCAAAACTTATCGTGGCAAAGGAAACATGGCAAGGCAAGACATGACAGAAACCAGACAGCACATAAAGTGACAATAAACCAGCCACAAGTGGAGGGGATGACCAGGTTTTAAGCACAGGAGGTAGTTAGGGGAAGTGGGCACAGGTGAGATGATGACAAAGCTAGAAGCAGGTGGAGATGGGCGTGACAGGCAAATGAGAGATAGACTGAGGAGAAATGATGACAGAGGGACAGAGACAAGACAAAACATAAAGACAACAAAAGAAACAATAAACTGAATACAGAAACACAAAGAAAACACAAACCCTGACAAAAAGGCCCCAAGTAGAACCAAAAATAAATAGATAAATAATTAAAAAGTAAAATAATTTTCATAAAAATGATAGAACAAAAGTTTTTCACTTTTTAATTATATATATTTACTTATTTTCTTTCTTGATTCTGGAAGAGGGGCTTTATTGAATACCTTTAAGGCCCTTATGGCTTGCCGCTTGTGGTTGGGCTGTTGGTTTACTTAATAACCACAGTGTTTCCTTAGACCTTAAAAAACTACATCTGCAACTGCAACAAGTTTTATCTGTGTGTATGCAAGTTCCAACGTTCTCTGATAAACATCTACTATAATGACATTTACTCTCAGCGGCTGTGTAGTCAGTCAGTGTAAACTCAAAGGTTATTAAAAAATGGTCAGACAGAACAGGATTGTGAGGATGTATTATTAAGTATTTACTCTCTATGCCATATGTCAGAACCAGATAAAAAGTATGATGAAGAGAGTGAGCAGGTTTGTGGATAAAAATTGAGAATAAGGGCCTGGTGGATGGTATATAGAGTTTTCTTAAATTTCCATTTTGGATGAGAAAGACTGAGGGTCAAAGACTCTAAAGAATTGTAACTAATAATTGGTTTAGCATTAATTATTACTCCTGACTGCAAAATAGTAGCAACTCTTCCACCTTGACCTGTTCTAGGAACAGGAAAATGTAAATAATTAGGGGAAGTTGATTCATTTATACCAACAAAATCCTCCTGTTGTAGCCATGTTTCTGTCAGACAAAATAAATCATTATGATGATCAGTTATCAAATCATTAACTAATTTAGTTCATGGGAGATATAGGTAGCACTTCATAAAAACTACACCTTGTTTACCCTATCTTAATCATTAATATATGTGTTGTGGATAGGCGTAGCTTCAGATCACGTGGTGTTGGTAATGATTATAGATCACCTGTTGCTCACCTGGTGCTTTTAGTGAGTGGGTGATGGGGGAAGTCTATTTTTTGCTGACCGCTTTAAGCTTGTACGTTTTTTTTGTCTTTTGATCACTGTTTGAACCGGCGGATCCGTTTTTAATGCTGCCTTTGGACACGGATTTTTGTTATCCACTGATGTTCTGCATAAAATAAACATCTCAACTGCAGCGTGGATTTGAGTTTTGATCAGCTGGCGCGTCAACGAGGATTCCCCCTATTCAGCTGCTCAGCGACTTTGTTTGACAGTCGCTAATAATATGGTTAATTAACCTTAAAAACATATTTTATTAAGGATGATTCATACTTAATAACCTATAAATTAACACATTTACTTGTGTTTATTAGTAAATTAATATATTTTTTGAAACTTGTGTGTTTTGTCTACATTAACAAATACTTAAACATAAATAGTCTTCACTTCAGAGAGGTTCACAAAAAGACATTACACTACTAGCAACTGTCTTAATTATTAATGCACTGTAGTAGTCAGTATGTAGTCAGTTCAAACATTCTCTAACCATTAATACATGTCTAACACATGGTGTGAAAGTGCATATATATCACCATTTACATACATATACACACAGTATATAGAATAGTTAGTTCATGAGTTATTAAGCATGAATAAACATTGAGTAAGTTGTTCTGGAAGTAAGTGGCCTTTATATGTAAAGCATTAATAAATGTGTTAATTTATAGCTTATT
>NC_051431.1:33328496-33355628 GCF_001649575.2 Kryptolebias marmoratus | reverse complement strand
TATCACGTTTTAACAAGATACGTATCACGTTTTAACAAGATACGTATCAAGTTATAACGTGATAGCGTTCAAATTTTTTTTTCTCCTGCTGATAGCAATGCGCTTCCGTATAATTGTGTTTATTTTTTATACGATTTTTTATTAATTATTTTTCTGGAGCTGATTTTTGGTGTCTTTAATTTGGGCCGTGGGGGAGCTGACACTGTTTCAGTGGGGGTTTGGGTGGGTAAGTGAAGCAGCAGAAGGGTGTGTAAGACTACAAGTTTGTTTTATTTAGGCCTCAGCAGGGACGTGCGGTCAGGGGACATCATGAAAAGAACAAAAAATGATAACAAAATGAATATTTATATTTGTCCACTGATCTTTATGTATGACTAATTTTCGAACATTTTTTAAGGCAAAATCACATTTTAATAGTTAAAATCGCTGAAACTGCATATTTCCTGTTCAAATACGAGGGTGAGACGCGAGGTGCGGCAGCAACGAGCCGAGCCTCACCTCTGATTGCGCAATCCATCACAAACTGGGTTGATACATGCAATTGGCCCCTGCCTGTTGCCATACCGCTGCATGTTGCCAATATAATGGTTTATATAGCCTGATTTTCCACAGTCTGGCTAATGTCTTTAACCATTTACGTTTAATGTTTGTTAGTGACATATTTAGTTTTGCTGAGGGGACATAAAACCGCGGTGAAAAGGCGAAGGGTGAGGCAGGCAGTACTCTGCCGCACTGAAGGGGGCGCACGTGAGCCAACGGGAGCTTGTTGCTGCTGTCCTTTCATGCAGAGGCCAGTGACAGTCACGTGCACTGCTGCCAGCCGTTAATTTTTGTTTTGCTCCATCGGACTGCCAAAACGGTAATTGTAACATTTTTTCAGATCTTCTGTGTGTGTGAAGAACGCTGGTGAGATATGAAATAACCAGTAGCCAATAGAATAAGCTGCCCTTTTGGGTTTATATATGTGTAAATCTGACTCTAAAGGAGTCAGTGCCTCACCAACCATGAACCTCACCGCTCGTCACTGGGCCTCAGTATGGTTTTGAAACATCTAACCATTGTATGAAATGAACTTTCCTCTCAGATCTAGCTGTATGTTCAAACAAGTCAATCTATCGTAAAACCAAATAACCCAAAAGGGGAAGAGAAGAAAAAAAAAGGGAGCACCTAGCCTCCCAAACAAGCTTAAGCAGAAGCAGACAAGATCAGAGTCAAGCAAAGCAGAACCAAAATGGGTCAGCAGAACAAAGTTTCTGAAGGCTGCCCAAAACAGTTAGTTACCAGCAAGTTTGCAAGCAAGCAAACAAACAATTGTGGGGAGCAGCTGAACAAAGCCTCTTGCTACAAGCTGTCCCACTGGAGGAATGGTTCAGGAGCCTTTTATGGTGGTGCAGGTGGGCCTCATCTGTGTCTGATTGGGTTGCACTCCTCTGCTGGTCCAATGGTGTCGCTGCTCTCCTGCAGCCAATCAGGTAGGTGTTCTCTCACATCTGAGCCTGCACAAAAAAAAAGAGGCCAGGGGCCGTAACTGCTTTCTTTGATGTCACTCAAGTCCTGAATGCAACTTCTGAGAGACAGAGGGGAAGGGCCAAACTGAAGTGGGTTTAAAAACAATCATGAAAAATGGTGACTCAGCTTTTGTGCCTCAAAAAGGTGTTAACATACAGTATATGGCAGAATGATGACAAAACATAATGTGCTGGGACTGAGCCCTGTGGAACCCCTGATCTGTTTCCAGTCAAAAGCGGGTCAGAAGTTCAAGTGTGCATGAAAAATATGGCTGTTGTATGACATCATGTAACACCGTTTTATTGTGTACAAATTTCCCAGGTCATATAGTAAAAACAAACGGTCTGCACTAACCTGGCTGTCCTCGACACGTTTTTCTTTTCCTCGCTCCACAGAATCAATTAACCAAACAGCAAATCTGCAAACTCCTAATGCTTAGTCACCATAACCTCTGCGTCCCCCCAACTTCTCTCTGCTTGAGTGCTCTGATGAGACCAAGGGGAGGCTGAGCTGGGAGCTTCGACAGCAAAGGTTTCTCTGTAGCTGCTGCCCTCTGCCGAGGACACACACTTCAGATAAGTAAGTCCCACCAGAGAAGCCCCAGCAGCTCTCTGAGGGGTGAGGAAGAACGCTGAAAACAGCAGGAGCTTGGATGACATATAATATGAGGCCTATAGGCTGGTATGGCATTTTGCTCAGTTTTTAGTGTTTTTTAAAGTTGGAGGTACAAAAAAAAATCTTTTGCACTACCTGTGAGAACTCAGCATCTTCTAGTCCCCCCAAAATGCCTAAAATGCCTGGAAAAACACATCCAAATTAAACTAGATGCTATTCTTGAGCCCTTTGGAGTACATGTGGACGTTTAGTCTCTGTAAAGAGAACATTCTGGCTTTTTAACCTCAGCAATGAAAATTATTGTAACTATAACTGGTATAAAGTTTTTGATATTGGAACAGAAATCAGACTTTCTTTTTTCACCTGGATGTATCTATTTATTTTATGTAATTACACACAGACAAATAGAATGGAAAGTCAATTGAGGCTATAGAAAGAAGTTTTACCTATTGCCAGTTCAAATTTGATAACAGTAGAATAAAAAAGGACTATTTTAGCCATGTTTTTCTGTGGGTATCTCCAGGCATTATCCAAAGTATCCATTTGTTGTCTTTAACTCCTGAATGCTTCAACATCCAGTCATCAGTGAGGGCTCTAATGAAAGACAATGCCCAGAGGAATCATTTACTGTCAGCAAAATTGAAATATAGTAGGTGATGCAGAAACACTGTGAGATGCTTACTTCTCTGTTGTGTGTGATAAATAAGAGCATTGATATAAGTACTGTATCTGTGTTTGGTTTTTGCCTCACATATCAACTAGACATGAAACTCAGTCCTTTCTTTTCAATTTTGGTTCACCAGAATAAAAATGAAAATGGTCTTGACAAAAAGGATACTACCCTTAACTTCTTACCCAATCTTTTTGAGCCAATCACTGCAATCAAGTGATTTCTTTAGCTCTGTCTGTGAATTCTGCACCTGTCCACAGGTATTTTGGTCCACTCCTCGTGAACAAACTGCTCCATCTGTCTCATGTTTGAAGGATTCATTTTCCAGATGTTACAGCTCCTTCAACAGATGTTCAACAGGATTTGGATCAGGGCTCAGAGGGCCACTTCAGAATAGTCCGTTGTTTTGTTCTGAGCCATTCTTGGTGTTTTTAGCTGTGTTTTTTGGGTCATTATTCTGTTGGAGGACCCATGACCTGCGACTGAGACCAAGCTTCCTGACACGGAGCAGCATATTTCACTCCAGAATGTCTTGATAGTCTTGAGATTTCATTGGACCCTGAACAGATTCAGATTCCCTGTGTTCCCAGTTTTCTTTACTTTGTGTTTTGATTTTGGCTCTGTGAACACAGAGCTGATGGGACTTGTTGTCAAAAAGCTCCAGATTTGTCTCATCTGTCCAAAGGACATTCTCCCAGAAGATTTGTGGCTTCTCCAGATCCATTTTGGCAAATTTTAGTCTGGCTTTGTCATGGCGAGGGGAGACAGAGGCAATTCCAGAACGCAAAATCATCCTTTAAAAAGAAACTAATTTATTAACTTAAACAAACAGATAAACAAAAGGGCTGACGTGGCAGCAAAAACAAACAATAACAAAAATCCAAACAAAGGAACAGGGCACGGCAAGGAGCAGAACAAGAAACACAACAATGATCCAGCGGGGTGGTGGAAAAAATGACCAGGTTTTAAACACAGGGGATGATTATGGGAGGTGGGCACAGGTGAGTGATTACAATAACTGACAGGTGGAGATGGGCGTGGCAGACAATAAGGGGCAAACAGAGGGGAAGTGAATACTGACTGAGGCACAGGGAACCAGACACAAACAAGAAAACAAATGCAAAATAAATCCAAAAGAAAACAAAAACAAAACCCAAATCTTTACAGGCTTCTTTATGATTTTGGTGTCCTCCTCAAATGTCTTCCTTTAAGTCCACTTTGGTTCAAACAGTTACCATTCATATTGTCCTTTTCTTCAGTTTATCATCAATTTTGCTTTTGCGCCCGTCCAGGGAGGTTGTCTCCAGTCCTGTAGATGTTAAACTTCTGACTAATCTGAGCAGCTGGAGTCACAGGAACATCCAGCTGCTTGGAGATGGTCTTAAGTCTTTACCTTTAACATGAGGTCAATAAGTTTCTTTCTCAGCTCCTGAGACAACTCTGTTCTCAGCTTTCTGTGCTCCGTCTCCAGTGTGTTACACACCACGATACCAAACAGCCCTGTGACTACTTTTCACCCTTTAAACAGGCAGACTGACAATTGGATAAGATTGAAGACACCTGTGATGCTGATTGAAGGACACACCTTAGTTTAACATGTCTCTGTGGGCAAATAAGTTTTCTTTTCTCTTGGCACCATCCTTTTTGTGAAGGCCAGTTTCATTAGTTTGTTTTTATAAAATTATTATGTTGGACCAAGATTTAAAAACAATGACACATTTTCATTTGTCTGCCTTTAGTAATTTTTTTTCAATTATTATTACTTTTGTCATTTTTAAGTTATTTTAGTGACTTTTGTGGGTTTTTCTTTCGTTAACAAAAGCGTAGAAACAAATGTGTCCATTGGATGTGGTTCATAACAGCCCCAGTGAGAAACATCACATATACTGATGTACAGAAAGAGCTGTGTGTGTTAGTGTGGCGGAGGTGTAGTTGGTAATTTTCCTAAATGCTGCCTTTTCCTTTCCAAGCTCTGACTCAGACAACGACAACTTCACAGCTAAATGACAGGTTGTGAGTTTTTGTGTCAGCAAGAGTGTGTGTTTGAGTGTGTGATGATGTTACTAATCTGATAAGGACCTCAGCTGACCTCTGATCACATCTCAGGTGGTCTGTTTCCTGTTAGTACACTGCAGTAAACAGGATTTTCTCCAAATTCTATTTCGTGGCCTTCTTTCTGAGCAGGAAACCTCTCAGGCAGACTTCCTTGTAATATTTGCTTCATGTATTTTGTTTCAATCATCCTGTACCAGCACATATTTGTTGTGGCATTTTCATGAAAAGAATTTCTCACCTTTTTTTTTATCTTCCCTCAATCTTTCTCCATCACCCTTCTCTACTGCTTTCCCCAAATTCATTTGCTTTTAACTCTTGTTCTTTCCCTTCACCTCCATGCTTGCTCTAACTACATCACCTCTTTAATTCATCCTCTCCTCTCCTTCCTTCTCCTGCAGAGCCGGATTGGGCGTCGCTGACTTTGGGTGTGTTTGTTTGCCAGGCCTGCTCGCTCCTCCACCGGAGCATCCCTCACATCAGCCGAGTCAAGTCCGTTCAGGACACGTGGGAGGACAGTGATGTGGAGGTACGGTGGCACTGGCATCATATTTAGCGTGATGCGTGAGTGCATATTAATCTGAGCGAATACTAATAATAGTGATGGGTTGTGTGTGCGCTCAGCTCTGATGTTTGCTCGCTGGAGTTTAAAATCAGATTGTTAAAAATAGATATTAAACATTTAAGATAATTCTAATTCTACTGGTAAAAAAAAATGGTTTGAAATGTTTATAAATCCTTAAAAAGGAAAAGTGGTTGACCTAACATTGAAGGGTCAGAGTGGACATGTTTTGCAGATGACTTCTTCGTTAAAGTGGCTCACATTTTACAGATGCTAGCCACAGTTTCATCGCTATTAGGCATATTTGTGTTTAATGAGAAGTTAGTTGGACACTGTTTGATTTGTGACTTTTGGATCTGTGTTACTCAATAATACTGAGTTAATATGTTATCTTATGCATATTAGGAGCAGTGGCTCCCAACCCTTTTCCCTTACAGCTCCCTGCACCAATAGAAAAACTGTGCCCCCACCCCCCAAACACACACACACACACACACACGCATACCTGCATACATATACATATCTAATTTGTTTTTTATCATTGTATTTGTCTACAAAATATTCTAGGTAATTTTCTTCACAATAAAATGAACACCCAGTGCTTTAAACACTTGTAGCAGCTGGTTACAGATGTGTGTGTGTGTGTGTGTGTGTGTGTGTGTGTGCGCATGTCAAGGAGTTGAGGACTTTCACACAGCCCCGATAAGACCTGAAACTCATCTTTTAGTGATCCAGAACGTTTCTACTGTTTGTTTGGTTTTTTTCATTTGGAATGAGCTTGAAGGGGCTGCGGTCACTCAGTGTTCAGTGCCATGGTCTCCTAATCCTAAGGCTGCAGGTTCAAGCCAAAGTTGTGTCAGGAATGGCAAACGACTGACATTTTGTGGGAAATTGGCTTGCTGTGGCGAGCAGTTGAGTGAACTCAGGTGAGTTCTTCACACCGACACAAACAATGTTTGTGTTCTGGTTTTACCATGGGTGAGGTGCAGCCATCGCAGAGCGTTCTAATGTGTTTGAGTTTTACCACTTCTTTGCTGTTTGTTTTGTTCTTTACAATAGTTATAGTAGCAATAAATACAGCTCAGAACTTACCAGGTAATTACAGCGTAGTATTTGGGGTACTTGCAGGGTAACAGACAAGGTAATTACGGGGTAAACTCGACATATGTTACACTGTAAGTACCCTGTAATGTTTGGATCATGACCAAAAGAACACACGCAGCTAAAATGAGCCTCCTTCATAGGCTGACTGCGTTTAGCTTTAGAGATAAGGTGAGGAGCTCCATCATCCAGGGGGAGCTCAGAGCTCAGACATCTGGTTAGGATGCCTCCTGGGCACCTTTATTTGGAGGTTTTCTGAGCATGTCCCACTAGGAGACCCCAAGGAAAACCCAAGGATTAAGTATCTTCTCTGGCCTGGGAATAGCTTAGTACCCCCAGGAGGTGCTGGAAAGTGTCACTGTAGAGAAGGAGGTCTGAGTTTTCCTCCTGATCCTGTTACCTTTGTGACCCAACCATGGGTAAGTAACAGAAGGCCTTAAAAAGTTGCTGATTTTCCTTTCAACTTCTTTTTTATAGAATAAGATTGTTGATGTGGTTGCAAAGAAAGTGTGCAATTTTAGTACTGCACATCTTTATATGCAGTTGAGTCAACAAAAGACATCTGAACTCTTGTTTGTTTGGTGACTTTTTAGTGTTTTTATGTTATTTTGTTGAATTTTGGGCTAAAATAATGGGAGATAACATTATTCCACATAACACTGTATATGAGAGAATAGTGTTGATAATCACAAGCGAAGCTGTCTATAAAACATTATGTATTAAATGGTTCTGTATGATTTTAGAGCTAAAGTAAAAAGACTTCCTGTTTGTAGTAAGAACGTCACTGAAGTTTTGAAACTTTTCCATTGGGGGTTTATGAATCTATTTCAGTGCACTTGCAGTTGCCAGGCAACCGGCAGATGGTCCAGGAAGTTTCTGGTATCATTCTTTCAGCCCTCAGCATGGAAATTAATAAGTTTATTTCCCAAAGTGCTGAGCCATTCTCAGTTTGATGAAAACCGCCTTTATTCCTAACAACTATTTCAGTACATGTAATATAAAATGCTCCTCTTGAAACGGGAACCCTTCATGCAGTCTGAACGAGGAACACTATGGCTAAAGAAATTAAATCAGGCTAAAGTGGCACCATTGTTTCTATAGAAACAGCTTCGTCAGGGAATATTTGTTTCACAATAAGATGTGTCTTATAAGTTATGAACTGAATCAAAGCACTTTCTAGTACAAATGACCTATTCCCACATGGCTTTTGTCCTAATGCTGTTGTTTGTAATAGGACTCAAAGGGTGCTGACAACAGAGACCCTGAGCTGTAAGGTTTGCAAAAAAAAGCTTTATTTTACACACACTGAAATTAATGTTAAGGGGAGATCATTTAATGTGAGGCAGAGATAAACAGTAGTTCTGCTCTGCAGCTCTAAGGAGGATTGATTTGGGCTTTTTCTAGATGTGTCTGCATGGCAGTCCAGCATTTCATCTTCCCCGAATGATAGCAAAGGTGGATGCCTCAAATAAAGTTAGACTGGTAGCAAATGACGTGCTGTGAGCATAATCAACCCATGAAAGTTGCAAACTCCAAGTTGATGGGTTAGAGAACCCTACCTCCAGTTTCTGATGGACCCGCTCAGTTTGGCCATTGGACTGGAAGAAACCTGGATGTGAGGCTAACTTTGGCACTCATTGCAACAAGATTTCCATACCTTTCCAGAGGAATTGTGGTCTCCCGTCAGACCCAATATCTTAGGGGGATGCCATACAGCAGAATGAAACACTTGAAGGACAAACAGTTATGCTGTCTTCATGGTGGAGGAAAAAACTGGTCCATGATGGTGAGGTTGACCGTGTTGCCTTTGGAGGGGTTAATCGAGTGGTGAAATCACATGACATGTGAGACCAAAAATGACTAGGAACAAATCATGTCTCAATGAGACCTGAGGGAGACTAATTAATGCTTTTGTCGTGTGCACAAACTGGGCTGGCAGCTGCATATGATAATGATGGACACTTTATTGATCCTTTGCAGGAAATTACAGAATTCCCTTACATCTCTGCCCATACTAGGCGTGGGAATGTGCAATGGAGAAAAGTGGGTATTCTGCTTACTCCGAATTAAAAGGCAAGCTTGGGGGTACGGACTAATTGAAGCACTCAAGAATGTACTACTAGAAACACAAAGTCAGTTCGAGGAAAGGAGCCAGGGTCAAACTTGGATGATTGGGCTTGTCTTTCAACGTTCTTGGTGGATTGGTATTCATCCCAGAGTGGACTGGAATTTAATCCTGGTGTTGATCGGGATTCATTCTGGTAGATTGGACTCCATCTTGTTGGACTGGGATTCAGTTTGGTGTATTCAGCTCAGGAATTGCCTTTGGTTACAGCTCACTATGATAAAACAATTGATAGCAGACACAGTGCTTTTTTTTTCTTTTTCTTCTCATGTTTTGTTATTTAGAGATATTTTTGTGTAAATTGTGTTAAATATTTTCTTCCCTTTACACTGGAGGAGAAAGAGCAAGTCTAAAGTAAACTTCTGGACATGAACGGCCTTCACTAGAAGCATTTCTTGTCTCCATTTTAGTTAATGGCTGCCATGGGAAACAATGCTGCCAAAGCCAAGTATGAGCAGAAGGTTCCTGCTTTCTACTACAGACCAACACACACGGACTGCAAGTAAGTTCACTTCTTTTTATCTTAGATCAAGAACAAAAAGACAGGAACGTCTTTTTTTATTTATTTTTTTCCCCTCCGATTGATATTTTGTGTTCTTGAAAAAAAATGTCACTGAATTGACTAGGTGTGAATTTTACAGCAACATCTACCATAATTCAACATTTTTCAACGGAAAGATTGATCATTTATAAACGATATGGACATATACCAACAAGGTCCTGTTGTTTATTGGTTTTCAGGTTTATAAAACAACTCCTTCTCAAAAGAAAGCTACATTAATTAATATCAAACCTCTTCACTTTTGCATGATATCATTTGTTTAGTTTTTTTGTTTTCTGAACCCAACAGAGTTTGTGTGTGTGGAGCACAGATAGATTGTGTGTATGAGGCTGTTGAACAGATCAGTGTGTGTAGAAGTTTACTCAGAAACATTCACAGCCTCAGCACCATCAGCATATGATCTGTCCTCTCCACACATACAGCTGTGCAGTAACACGAACGTTTGAATAAAAACGAAACAAACTGTCCTATAAAAGTGTAGCGTTCTTTCACACCAGTGTTTCTGAGAAAGAGTTGTTTTATAAGCCTGACAAAATATTCATTTGTTTGTGTGATCATTAGCCTAATCCGGATGAAGACTGTCGCCTCCTTCATTCTCTGTGCTCTATGACTGACGAGATATTAACTATTTATAACGATTTGACAGAACATCACTTCAAACATGGCCAGACTATCACGTTTAGGTAAAAGTTAAAAGACTTCACAATCTGAAAAAGTGCATTAATTAGAATATTTACTCCTCACTGACTGTGCCTGTCTGACTTGCAGTTCATATTAACTGTTTTTGACAGGAACTTGAGTCTAATTAACTTCAGGAGGTTCATGAAACAGCAGCATTACAAGTTGGTGCAGTTCCGTTTAGGGAGGATTCTACCATCTTTAAAGGAAAGAAATACAGTTTAAATGGGATTACGAGTTATATGGAATGAAGAAATCGAACCCCAACAAAACAAAAACTCCCAGTCCATGTGCACATCTCTGTGGATGTGAGTGCTGTTCACACAAAGAGCTAACATTGTTTTGTTTGTTTGATTTTTTTGTCTTCAGGCTGCTGAGGGAGCAGTGGATCAGAGCCAAATATGAAAGAAATGAGTTTGAGTTCATCGAGAAACAGGAGCCTTACTCTGCAGGTAAAAACCCCGGTCAGGTAATATCTTCCTTTGATTTGTCGAAGTTGACCCTTAATTTGAAATCTGCTGATACTGTCTCAGTACTTTCCAAAGTCTCTGCGGGCTGAGAGTCTTAGTTCTGTAAAAAACGGACCTGATCAGTGCTTGGAAAGCAACAAAAATCAAGTCTTCGAGCTGCAAAAAACTGTTTTGTTTGTTTTAGCTTTTAACTACTGTTTTGGTAAATTTGACTTTTAGCTGTTGTTTTGTTAGTTTTACTTTTTTTATTTTCTAATCTGCTAAATTTAGCTTTCAGCTACTGTTCTGCTGGTTTTGGATTTTAGCTACTATTTTGCTAATTATAGCTCCTAGCTTTTATTTTGTTATTTTTATCTCGTAGGTTTTGTTTAGCTAATTCTAGCTTTTGTTCTGGTCATTTTAACTTTTGCAACTATGTTTCAGCTTCTTCAGATCATTTAGCTCTCAGCATTCACACTGCATTTCTGCAGTTTATTACTTTCTTACCTGCTTTCCTTAGAGTTACATAAGGAGCTTCCTTCAAATGATGTAAAGCCTTTGATTTGGAAATAATTTTGTCATTATTCTTGATGAATAAGAAGCTCTAGCTAGGAGTCCAGAACAAACAAACAAAAAAACCCAAAACAATGGACTTCTATTCTGTAGATGAAGACGGTTTGCTTTCCATTTGAGGAGCTTTGTCAATTTCAAACTGGCGAGTGTGGAGTTCCAAGCCTTAAACTGCATGAGTCACAGGCAGATTAATCTCACTCCCCTCACAATGGAGGGTCTTTAGGGTCTTGGTTTGCCTGGCTGCATGAAGGTGGGAATTAGAGGGACAATGACTGGGTGTTAGGCTTAATGCCCCACTTTAAGTATACAGTCTTTGTTCACAATATGTAAAGTATAAAATACTTCACAAATGCACTAGAGGAAATGCTAAAGGAAACACAACACTGGCTAAAAGGTAAAAGAAGCAAAATGCAAGCTAAGAGACAAAAGTAGCAAATTATGAACCAAAAATAACAATAGGTTAAAGCTAACTGTAGGTAAAGGCTAGCTAACTGTTAAAAGTTAGAAGCAGCAAATGAGTAGCTAAAAACTAAAAGTAGCAAAGGCTAGCTTAAAGCTGGAAGTAATAAAAGTCTAGCTGAAATGAATCTAATGGTTTAGGTTCGGTATGTTCTGGTAATGGTAATGTGTGGGCTAAGTCAATACAATGTCCAAATGAGGACATACAAACTTGTGTGTGTGTGTGTGTGTTGGGGGGGGGGGGTATGTGTGTTAGTGGGTTCTAATTCTTTACATGTGCAGTTTCCACTAAAATGTTTGTACTAGTATACATTTCACACCATGATTAAAAGGATCGTCTGATTGGCTTGCAATGACCTCACCCTTTTACCGGTACAGTGGAGAACAGTACACACACACACACACAGAGGCAAAACAAGTGTAACTGAGTGAGTCATGTTGTCATTTCTGCACACTTCATCTCTCACTTAAGATGCATGATATGTGAATGTATTGTGTGTGTGTGTGTGTGTTGCTGGAATTAGGCACAATAAGCTAACCTCAGCAGCAGGTTCGCAAAGGAAAGGAGGGAGAAAGAATGTCAGGGAAGCCAGTGAGAGTAAGAGATGAGGAGGGTTATTGATCGATGAGGTAACGCCTGTTTGACGTCAGAAAGTCACTGATATCACATGAACAGAGAAAATACCGTCAATAAAAAGGAAACAAACAGATTTGAATTATGATGCAAGAAAATTCCCAAGCCAAGTTTTGTTTTGAACATTCTGAAACCATTGACATTTAAAATCACAACTTTTTTCCAATTTAAGATGGCTGCCACACCTAATGGACCTTAGCTTACCCAAAAGTAGCTACACCCCAGTCAATTTTATAGATACTGCGCTACAATTTGGTTTGCTCGTAGCTGACTGTCATTCACAACACGCTCTGAGGTCGAACAGATCGAGGAATATCTCCCATGAGCTCACCCACAATCTTATTTTTAAGGTTTGATGAAAATGTCATTTCTCATCATGAAATGGTCTGAGTTTACTCTGTGGCATGAAAGGTGGCGGGCAACATGCAGTCCAACAAAGAATGCACAACCTTTCCTTTTTCAAGTATATTTTTTTGTATTTTTAAAAGGATTAGTCATTAAATATGTACAGGTAGTTTTAGCATACTTCTGTTTGTGGGCCTCAGATTTAGTTTCAGATCTTTAAGATTAAATAATACAAGTTTTTACTTTACAAAAGCTATGTCAATCTTCAGTTCACACTGATCTAAATCAGTTGGTTTAATATGGGAAATTTGAAACTAAGTTTGCAGTCCTATAATAACCTGGTTCATATTGGTTTCTTACTTTTGTATAAAGGTTAAACACAACTGGATCAGTAGCATCTTGTCAACCAATTCCACATCCTCTTTTTGTCATCCAGTGGCACTGGTACATCCAGGATCCAGATCGGATCAATTCCAAAGCCTGCAGTATTACACACCTCGAAACACAAGTGCAACTAGAATAACTGTTGCAATGCTCCTAGTAGTGGTCCTCCAGCAGAGCCCGAGCAGCTGAAACTCCGGGCCGGCTGGGTGACGGTTCAGAGGAAGCTTTTTGCTAAGGCTAAACCCTCGGTTCATGACACACCTGCTGAGAAGCACACCCGGGTCATTGGCAGCTCCATCGTCTGAGACGTGGCACTAGGGACTCCAGCGACCATAGTCGAATGCATTCAGGGAACCAGAGCGGGTGCCACTGAATCCTACCTGACACTGCTGACTAAGGCTAAGGCTAAATGCAGGAAGATTGTATTCACGTCAGCGGTATTGACACCCGGTTACCCCAATCAGAGGTCACTAAAATTACAATGTCAGAGTCCATAGTTTTCCTGACCAGCGATGACATGTTTGGTTATTATAAACGAATCCAGTCCTTGTAATTAGCTAAATGTTCGTATTCCTAAAATGACATCTTGACCCGAGTTGAGTCCAAAATATAATGAGCAGCTCAAGTCAGTGATTACTTTCTGAAAGTTTAATGAAACCCTGTCCATTGATTAACAGACAAATGTACAGACGTGCACAACAGTAACTTTCAGGAGTGCTGTGAGAGTAAGCTTAGACAGCTTCTCCATTGAAGCCACAACATTAGCTTAAGATTAAAGACAATATTTCAGAGCTCGACGGCGGACAGGCAACAATCTTCACTGAAACCCACTGAAGGCTGCAGATAAAACAGACAAACATGTAACAGGATGCAGGAAAGAATCTTTATGATGACTCATTTTCTCCTGTTTCTTCCTGCTTCATGGTGTTTTCTCACTTTCACACTCCTTCCTGTTTCTTTCCTCTTTATGGAAATGACATTTGAAGCCATCTTTGTTTTCAGCTCGGCTCAAGTATCAGTCGAAGTATCGCTCCATTCCTGTTGACTCTTCTGATTGATCTCCTGTCTCATCCTCCTCTTCAAACAGGGTATAGAGAGGGGTTTCTATGGAAACGAGGACGAGACAACGGTCAGTTCTTCAGCCGAAAGTTTGTCCTGTCTGAGAGGGAGGGAGCACTCAAATACTTCAACAAGCAGGATGTGAGCAAGATGATGCTTCCTATCTTAATAACTCTGGTAATACTTTAGAAAGAAAATACTTTGAAATCTGAGACTTTTTGTTTTGTTTTGCCTTCATCAAGGCCAGAGATCCAAAGGCAACAATGAAAATAGAAACCCTTAACGCCACTTTCCAACCAGCCAAGATTGGTAATCCCTGTGGCCTGCAGATCACCTACCTGAAAGACAACAGCACAAGGAACATCTTTGTTTACCACAGCGATGCTAAGGTACAGCCTCACTCAGCTCTGCTCCAAATGCATGTCAGAAACAAATGATTCTGTTCTCCACTGCATCCGTTTTATCATAAATTTGAGAAATTATATTTTCTGTGACAATATCATTTGTGTGATGCTGAGTGCTGAATGATTTAGTTTCAGTTAAAACAAGCAGACCAAAAAGCTGAAATGAACAAAACTGATGTTGAACCGACAATAAGCTAAATGTAGGACCATGCTAACATTTGCAAAACAATAGTCAAAAGTAGCAAAACACGTGAAATCGAAATTAAACAAAATGGGAGCTCAAATTAGAAATACAGATAATTATCTAAATGGATGCTGAAGCTTAAATAAAAAAAAACAGTAGCTAAAATAGCTAAACATTGCTAAAATTTACAAAACATGTTAACTGTAAAACTGTAGCTAAAAGTAGCCAAGCAGATGCTAAAATGAAGCTAAGGTTGGTAAAACTAAAATTCGCAAAATTCTAGTTAAAAGTAGCAAAAAAATCTAAAATCAGCAAACAAGTAACTAAAATTAGTAAAACCAGTGATTAACTAACTAGATGCTAAAGCTAAATTTAACAAAATTAGCTAAAATGATCAAAACAGGTGGTAAACCTGAAATTGACAAAACGGTATCTAAAATATATAAACTGTAGCTAAAGTTTGCATTCCAGCTAATAGCACAGCTGTTTGCACCCAATCAGACGCTAAAGCTAAAATCAGCAAAATAGTTGCGAAAGATAGCAAAACTCTAGCTAAAAGGAGCTAAATGGTAGCTAAAAGTAATTAAATGATAACTAAAAGCTAAAAGTGGCGAACAGTAGCTAAAAACAGATAGTAGCATAAGGAGATAAAAGTAGCTGAAGCAGAGAACAATGTTTTTAAAGGAACTGAAGAAATCTGAATGTATTTCTAAATCAAGTTGAATATTTTGAAAAGTATAAAAGTTACAAATGACAAAGGTCATAGCAGCCTTTTCCAAATCAAGCTGAGCAAGTAGTTTGAGTTTATCACCACTGATATTTTTATCACAAAATGAAAAAAATAATATCATACATCATAATTTATTCTAATAATTGCACAGCCCTATTTGGAATCAACTATGTCTGTTTGTTAGCAAAATATCTAAGGAGTGAGTGGATGGATTTCAATGAAATGTTCAGAAAGTAATCATTGCTTTGGCATCCACGGCTGATAAACTTTTGAACTCAACCCAAATTAAAATGGCCGCTCCAGCTAATTGACCTGAGCCTAGACAAAAGTTGCTTTGCTTCTGTGAACTTTCCAGGCTGAACGCTGTTCCCAACACATAGTGTAGGTGCAACACATTGCTTAAAATATTCACATTACCTGTTGGAATTAACCCTGTTTGTCTGTTAGCAAAATAGCTTGTAAACCACTGGACGGATTTCTGTTTCATGAACAAAAAGATTTAATCAGAGCAATTTTGGGGGACTTGTTTTTTTTTAAAGTACCTCCCCAGCAGGGATTCAAACACATGTCAGACAGAGGCTCTAAGCCCTACACCAACAAGGAGCTGTCACACGTGGCACCTTGCTGGAAGCTGTTTATCCATGCTAGCACCGCTGTCAGGCTGTGGACTGATGAGGGGAGGAACACAATGCTTATTTTGCCTGTCTAAAAAGTGAATATGCTTAATGCTGTGGTGATTTGGCTTTTGTTTAGGTTTTATTTTTATTGAAGTTCTTTGGTTTGTGTTTTTGTTTTGTTTCTATTCTGTTATTTAGTTGTATTTACTTTTTGTTTTGTCTCATGTTCATGTTTCATTTCACTCTCCCCCAGTCACTCACCTGTCTGTCAGCCACGCCCATCTACACCTGTCCTGACTCTGCAATCACTCCACCTGTTCCCACTCACCTCATCATCCTCAGTGTTCAAAACCTGGTCACTCTTCTCATACCTCACTGGTCCATTGTTTGATGTTTGTAGATGTTTGTGTTCTGTCTGTTTCCTGTCTGTTTCCTGTCTGCTTCCTGTCTGTTTCCTGTCTGCTTCCTGTTTTCTTCCTGTCTGTTTCCTGTCTTCTTCCTGTCTGTTTCCTGTCTGTTTTCTGTCTGCTTCCTGTCTGTTTCCTGTCTGTTTTCTGTCTGTTTCCTGTCTGTTTCTGTCCTGCCCGTGCCCGTTTGTATTTCTGTTTCTCGTTTCAGTTTGCTGCCACGTCAGCCTTTTGTTTTGTTTGTTCTTTAGTTAATAAATTAGTTTCCTTTTAAAATGAGTCTGCGAATTGGGTTTGTCTCCGTCGTCTCCACCCAACATGACAAATGCTTAAAAGTATAGTTCCCCCAAACTATTTATTGGGGGGTGGGCTCAAGCTGCATTTTTCCAAAACTGGGGGAGAAATTCCCCCCCCCCCCGGGCTTTCTGCCTATGTGTTCATCTACAACTGAAGAACTTTTGTATTCAGAAAAAAACAAGAAATCCCACCTTTCATCTCAACTCTCTCCCCGTCTAAGTTTTGGCAGTTATTCCCAGGACAAACCAGCACCGTGAAACAGCGATATCCAGTCAAATTAAAGCAGCACATCATCCCGATCGATGTGTCCTGTCCTTCATCACTTAGTCAGGGGAAGCTGAGCTGGATTCTTAAGGAAGTCCAGGTCCTCACTCCTCCATCCTGCAATACTGCTGCGTTAAGCAATAAGGTCGGCATTTTCCTGTTAAACACAGTCTTTCATTCTGATTTCTGTAAAAATGAACTACAACTACAAAAGCCCATGCTCCAGTGGTCCTTCCCAGAGTGAAACTGCAGCGTCGTCACTCCATATATGGTAGTTCAGTTTCCATTTGATGTTTGAACTGCCCCCCAAAGTCTCCTTGTGTGTCAAAAAGTGCATTTTCAGAATTACTTATCTACTATAAAAACGATGAAAAAGGCAATTGTAATTGATTTCTGTTATTTCTATCGAGACTTATTGGCCCAAAACATGATGCTACATGCTCTTAAAAAAAACTCGTCCTTTTCTCCAGTTTATTCCTCATCACTCTCATCATTCAAAGGCTTTTAGGCTGCTGAGCTTCATCTATGGGATTAATGAACACAATAGAAACTAGGGATTTAATAAAAAAAAGCGAAAATGACAGAGTTAAAAGGGAAACTATAAATGGGTGGGGTGGGGGGAAGCAGTAGATTTGCGCCCTCTGCTGGCTGAGTAGAGTCAGTGACAGGACAGGTTCAGTGGGTTCAGCATCACTGTGCTGACGGTCCTGACACGTCTGCATGGAAACTGCATCATACCATCGCTGGGAAGGAAAATCAAAAATCTTCACTTTATTAAATCAACAACTAAAGACTTCATCTTTAGTCGATAATATTTCAGACATTAAATTTGCCATTTATATGAAACGGTACAAGTTCAAAGGGGCATTTAGTGCAGTCAGTGAAAAAGAAAAACGGAACAAAATCAAATTTAATTACAGCATGTAATAAAATACAAAAAAAATCTAAGTAAACCCATTGTTATACTAATAGATTTCCTGCTTTTAGGAGTATAAATATTGAACACATGAGCTACATACTCTAAAAAATGGTGTATCAGTGTATCAAGCTGGTTTTCATTTAGAAATAATAAATTGTTTTTGTCAGTTCTGTTCTTTTCCATCATGGAAAGAAAAAGTGTTTTGTGACGATGCTGTCCAGTCTGATGTGTGTCAGAGTGTTGAGGGCTTAAAAGTGAGCAGAGAATGATCTGGGTGGATTGGAGGTCAGCTCCAATCATCGTCTTGTCTGCCTGAGGAATGTAGTCAAAGCAGACAGAAATGCTCTCTGAAGGTTTCTGTCCTGGATCAGACGACAGGAGGTCTGGATAATGGGATGGGGGCTGAATGGGGGGACAGGGCTTCAGTCTTTCTCTGAGTTTTGCTGGACCTTTTTTTCCCATAGCAGCAGGAATTTTGGCCCAGCTTGAGTCCGATGTAACCTGAAGGCCCTGAAACAAATAACTGCCAATACTCTCCAAATCGGTCCCTCTAATAAGAAGGGTTTCTCCTGACGTTCAGTAGTTCTTTGTTGAGTAGGGCTGCAACAACGAATCAATTAAGATCGATAAAATTCGGAAAAAAAAAAAAAAAAAAGCATTGGCAGCAAAATTCATTATCGATACGTGTCGCGCAATTTATGCGTTACTAACGTTGTCGCGGAAACGGTGACGTCTTCTTCTTCTTTCCTATTATGGCGCATTGCAAGCAACTTTAAGGTGCATACCGCCACCTACTGTACACGAGTGTGTAGCAACATTTCTTTAAATTCTATTTATTAATCTTGTATTTTTAAGAAAAATAAAAAATGCTTTCCCTAATCTATAAATATCCGTTATGTTTCCTTCATTTCCTAATATTCCTTTTTTAAGACTCCATTCTTGACCTGTTCTTCCAACAATTCTTTTCAATTTCTCTCTTTCAGGTTCATATGTTCTACAGTTCATTAATACATGTTCTACATTTTCTTTCTCTCTCTCATTCATCATTCCACCAAGGAACTACTTTTTTCTTACCTTTAACTTTGATTTTTGGGATGCTAGAATTTGCAGCATTTAAAATGTGTTCTGTTATCTGTTTTGAACATTCTTCAATGTTACCTTTTAATGTAACCATATGGCTGGTTTTTTCACAATTGATTTTAAATTTTTGCCAATTAGCTTTATTAAAGCACCATCTTGTTAATATGAAATCTTGCTGCCTATTTATACTGTCATTAATTATTGTACTCACTGGAAAATGATCACTCCCTCATGTAGTCTCCCTGTTAATATCCCATTCACATGAACTAACAAGACAGTCAGTTACTAATGTAACATCTAGACATGAAACTGTATTTTTATGTATATTTANATTTCACTATCAATACTTTTACAAGGATTATAGTAATTTATAATTTTAATATTTCCATATTTTCTTAAATTAAATATTTCTATATTAACACATTCTAATTCTTTATTCGTTATGTTTTTCTTATAAGCTATTCCATCCTTAATTAAAGTGGCACATCCACCTCCACTACCATGACTTCTATCTTGTCTTTCTATACTATATCCTGGGATTTTAAAATCTAGGTTAGGTTTCAACCATGTTTCTTGTATACATATTACATCTGGGATTATTTCTAAATCATATATAAACTTTTTAAGTTCTTGTTCATTGGCAATTACATTTCTAGCATTCCATTGAAGAATATGAAGAACCATTTTGAATCCTAATCCTGAGCATTTTCCCTTGTTTCAGTAGCACTCAAAATGGTATGAATCTGATCTGCTTGGATTTCTTTCATATCTAAAAATCTTCCTGCAGCTGTTACGATTGCTTTTATTTTATCACTTTTCTTCTTCATTTGTACTGTAACATTGATAATATGGCACATAAATGCTACAAAGTTTTCCTTTTTCACCACCATTGAGTTTTCATCCACTCTACATTTATGCGAACATGCTTTTTGTATATTTGTTGTTGGTACTAAGATTTGTCTTTGATCATTCTGCCCTTGATTTGAACTCCAAGTTGTGTTTCTTTGACCTGTTTCTCCTGACCAAATTTGTCTTGTGTCATCTTTCCTTACTCTTTTTAAAGCTTCGGCATATGACACTCTTTCTGTTATTTTAATTCTTTGAGCTTCTCTAGCTTCCTTTTGTATTTTGCATCCACCATATGCTGCACTATGCTCTCCTCCGCAGTTACAACATTTGATTTTAGCATCTTTATCACATTTTCCATATTCATGTGGACCTCCACATCTTGCACACCTGGGTTTTCCTTTGCAATCCTTTGCAATGTGTCCCATTCTTTGACAAACAAAACATCTGAGGGGTTTGGGAATGTACTCTCTAACTCTGTAGTTCATATATCCTAGCTGAATATTTCCTGGCATGATGTTTTCAAATTGTATCCTCCATTGACATTTCCATTGGAACTCCTGATATTACTCCTCTCAACCTCGCTAAAGACCCTGGAATATATGTTTTAATTCTTTCCCCCATCAAGTTTTTCATTCTGATTATCTTTTGTTGTTGTGTTTCACTGCTAGCATATATTAGCACTCTTCTGTTATTCATGATTCTAGCCGTTTTAATTTTTCCTATTTCTTCCTTTATTGCTCTAGTCAACTTTATCGGGTGGATAGATCCTCCTTCCTGCTTGAATTCCACTATGACTTTAAAGTCCACTTCTCTATTGAAGTCATTCTGTTCTCCTGACCTCGCCCTGTCGTTTGTTTTTGTCTTTTTGCTTCACTTTCTTCCAACCAACTTCTTGCCCTTTCTTGTCTCTTCCTAAGTGTTCTTTTAATTCTTGCTGATCTTGACATCATCCATTCCATTTCATTTCCACTATTCCCTCCTGATGTAGAAGCCATGTTGCTACAGTCAATGTACAGTTTATGCAATCCGCCAAAATCAAATCCTACCGCCTTCGTTTGTTTGTCATTTTACTCGCTTCTCCTCGTCCGACCAAGGGCTGGATCCACCAGCAGCTCACACCGTCGGCTGACGAGTGCATCTCCTAGTGTGTGCACCATGTGTCATGGTTCCACGATTGAAGCTTTACTTACATACAACTATACAGGCAGCTACATGTTTTTGTTCAGTAATCTATGCAATTCCAAACGGGGGGCGTGGGGTTCCAAGACGACTGATTAATCGATTAATCGAGAAAATAATCGCCCGATTAATCGATTATTGAAACTATCGTTAGTTGCAGCCCTAATGTTGAGGATGAGGTCAGTGGTCACTCCATAGGTAAGGTCTAGTTAAATGTTTCACTGTAGTCTGACTCATGACAGTGCAATATAAAGGCAGAGATGCTTGTGTTTTCTGCAAACTCAGCGATGACATAGTTGTCCTGAGTGAAGACGTATAGTAGTGATGAGTGCGTAAGGTGAACAGTATGGGGCCAAGGCAGCAGCCCTGTGGCATTCCTGTGCTGGGTCTAAGTTTTAGCCAGACCTTCCCTTTCATCCTAACCACATGTGGGTGATAGGTTAAACAGTCCAAAGTCCAGTTACAGGTGGGAGTTAGAACCCCCAGATCTGTCAGCTTCTTAGTCAAATGGGGTTGAAAACAAAACTATAGTTCAGAAAAAGACACCTTATTATCCAGGTGTTTGAGTGGGTGGTACAGAGCCATTGCCACCATGTTGTCCACTGAGTTGTTGGGGCAGTTGGCAAACAGTAGGGGGTCAGCAGTGTTTGGGACCACAGGTGCTACTCTTAAAGCACTTCATGGCATCTGAAGTCATTCAGAGGAGCTGGTTTCTCATCATGGGACAGGGGCTACAGACCCATTAAGGATGTCTGTGTAGACACAGTCCTTAGGGACTCTTGGTGATCCACCATCATGTCCATGCTAGACTGTAATAGATCCAGTCCAGCAGAACATGTTGCCACTGAGATTGTTCATTTTCCACAGGAGATGGTGGACTGGTTCAATTCCATCAGAGCAGCCAGGTTCCACTACCTGCAGGTGGCCTTTCCAGGAGCGAGTGATGAAGAGGTAAAACAGATGGGATCTAATCGTTTCCCTTGATATCACTTCACTGTGTGTTTATTTTGGCATACACTACACTAAACTGTCTTGGAACCACACAAGTTCACAACAACGTTCAGGGTTTATCACAAAAAAAACCTCAGTTATCTTGTAGTCAAGTTACTGTGGAACTCTAAGGTCGTCCATGCTCTTTAATGGACTCTTAAATATTTAATGCCTACCTTTAATGTGATGCTGTTCTCCTTTTTTTCCCTCCAGCTGGTGCCTAAACTGACTCGAAACTTTATGAAAGAAGGCTTCATGGAAAAAACTGGTCCAAAGGTTTGTACTGAACATTTTGTATACCATCCAATTCATTTTTTAAGTAAAAGGAGCATTACCAAATGACCAATGAGACATTTTAATTTTATACTGGCCCAAATGGGACCAAACTGTCTGCAGATCTAAAGATAGTGAAAGTGCTTTGTTGCCAGATAATGCATTCTGATGTTTTATCTATAAACTAAAGGCCTAGCATTGCTTGAAAAAATGTAGAGCCAAAGTTTTAAACTAAAATCCTCTCAGGCTGAGAAGGGATAGAGTTGTAGCCGTTTTTGTCCAACCTTGAAAATAATGTTTTGTGCGATCCCATGTGATATTGTGAGATCTTGGTAGATATGTTTCAGCTGATCTAAATAACAGGCAACAATCTTTAGAAAGCAGCATGAACACTTTATCCTAATGTCTCCAGATGACATAAGTAAGTTGCTTCTGCAGAGTTCTGGTGTTCAAAAACTGAGCCAAAAATGCAGATCTACTACCTGACTTTGTGAAAAATAACAAGTTGTCTGATAGGAGTTACGTTCATGCAGAGCATTTGGTGTATGGAGCGCAAGATGAAGGTGAAAAAAACATTCATTCTGCAAATAAATATTAATAAACGATTATCCAGTAAAGTCATTATAAAAAAATGGTCGTACTGTATTGACTTTAAAACTGTTAAAAACTCTAAAGCAAATAGAAACATTAAGCACTTGTTCATCCACAAAGGCTTTAACAAAGTAAACCTCTTTCCAGTGATGTGCACCTCATGGGAAATATGTAAAATAAAAGATTTGGACGTTTGGAAAACATTCATGTATTAAAAACTCAAATGTTTATTGGGACTCTCGAACCCTCAGGGCCCTGGGGTATTGCTCTAGTAAGCTCTTTGTTTCCAGATTAGAAAAAAAATGAGATCAAAAAAGTGTAAAACTGACATCTTAGAGGAATGAAAATGATTGTAGATTTTAATGGTTTTGTCTTGACGATCCAGTAAAAAGCAGAATCCTGTCATGATTTGAGTTTTTCTGTGGTATTTCTCGATCTTGTGTTCAGTTAGGTTCCTGTGTCTTCTTGTGTCACTTCTCACCTGTTCCTGTCCACTCACCTTCAGTTCTTTTCATTCATCCATCGCAGGCTCATTCCTTTCCTTCCTGTCACTCGTATTTCGCTTTTTTGCTGCTAAGGCAGCTTTTTGTTAATAAATTAGTTTTATTTTTCTCAAAACAACGAGTCTGTGTGTTGGGTTTGCCACAGTCAGTCATAACAGAATCCATCCTCTTTCTTCTGTCAGAGTTTCAGTTTGAGGCTTTTTTAGCAGTCCCCTCTAGGATCAGCCTATGCACACATAGGCATTTCCATCAGCTTTTTCAAAGAGCTGTGATCTTTTAAAGATGTATTTTTTAACACAATGGCAAAAACTAATAGATTAACAAGCAACCTTCTTGAATAAGAATGTCTACTGTTGCAATGTTTAAAATGCCAAGAACTCATCTGTTGAAATGTTTACTCAAAATAACATTCATTAAATGAAATGTTGGAAAAAATACATCACTACAAAAAAGTGTAAAATCCTGGGATCTGTCCTCTGTTTACTGCAATCTTCTCTCTGCAGGTTGGTCACTTTAACTGCAGTGCATGTGGAAACCAGCACTACACAAATCTAACAAAAAGTATATATTAAGGACTTATCAAATGCAGTAAAACTGGTTAAGTTGCACAGAACTTTGTTACATGAAGTGATAAAATATGAGTTTGTGTGCTTTTCCCCCTGCAGGAGTGCAGTGAGAGCTTCATACTCACTCCCACAGACAAGCACACCTTTCTGTGGCTTTTTTAGGAAGTCAAACCAGGCAAAGACTATGATGATTGGTCAAATTTGCAGAAAAGTTGTGCTTAAAATTGCGAGTCTGAGGAAAAATTGCAGGCGATGGTTGAATTTGTGTTAATAGTTGTGATGGTAACCACCTAGAGGTACTGAGTTACGCATTTAAATAAAAACCAATGCACACTATGTCTGCAGCTTTTACGTTTCTCAGTGAGTTGTATTTATTTTAAAATAATCAGACAAGTATTGTTCAAATCAACTCACAAGAAGTTACTTTTTTAGTTAAAGATTGGACAATTTAACATGAAATTAGCATTTTTATAAATGATTCACTTGAAGTTCAAGGACCAAATTCTTTTTGTATTTTTCTCAATGATTTGCCCGTCTTTCTGACTCTGCCACAGCACACAGAGGGCTTCAAGAAGAGGTGGTTTACGATGGACGACAGGCGGCTCATGTATTTCAAAGACCCTCTGGTAAGAAGAGACCAGACTGTGTTCTAACCGTTTACAGCGGCTCAGTTTGTAGAACTCTGTCTGTGTGGTGTTTGGAATCCGTTTTGGGTTATCCAGCTGCATGCTTCACACCTAGCAGTTAATCTGTTTTTGCAGTCAGATGTCACCAGCTCACACACACACACACACACACACACACACACACTCAGCCACGTCACACAAAGGGCTGTTAGATTAGCAGAATAACAGGTCTGCTGATATTTCTTTAGAAGTTATAATATATTCGAACCTATACAATGATTTTAACATGATTCAGAGACGAGGCAATGTTTTGACGCAATCTCTCTTAACGAGTTTAATTACCAAATTAGGGATCATAGCAAAGACAGATTTTAAGCCATAAAAGCCCACGGACTACTGTGTTTATACAGGTGATTATAATACGACATGATGCTGCTCAGACTGTTGCCCTCTGATAGACAGCACATTGTAGCTTACAGTGACCAATGTGGGTCGAATCAGTTCGAAAACAATCAGAACAAACATCAAACAAAAGAGAAGCTCCCCCATACAAGAATCTGTAACCCGCATGATTATTTAAACACTGGCAAAAATAGACCCTGAGAAGAATTTTGACAAGCAGTTCATTGAAACCTTCAGCTGAAAAAAACAAAACAAAAAATCGGTATCTTCAATCATCTTTAAGAAGCAGGTAGATGAGCTGACTTTCTGTTTTATTATTTTAACTCAGGACGTCCGTGTTGACACCACCAAATGTATGCAGGTAAAAGGGGTCCAGACCATCGACATGCATTATAATACTAGACCAAATGGCCCCACTTCCTTTTGTCATTGGGAATTGAAGCTAGCGTTTTACAGAAGCTGCCATGTTGTATTTTTGGGAACGGAGACGAGTGATGGAGAGTTTTAAGCCCTCCCTACTCCCCCACACACAGTCATGATGCTACATGAGCTTACTTTCAAAAGAGCAAAGTCCAGTTTGTTTCCATAGAGCTTGCAGGACTTACAACTTGTACTGGGACCCACCCAGGATTTACACTATGTTGACATCATTGGTCCACTTCATAAAGTGGTCTAAGGGAAAACATTTTCAGTGCTGACTGAGGACTTTCAGGCCTGTTTTAAGCACTGTCTGAATGCAATCCAATCGCTAAAAACTGTTTTTAACAAAAGCTTTGAACAACCCCTTTGTTTCCCAGGACGCCTACGCTCGAGGTGAGGTGTTCATCGGAAGCAAGGAGAACAGCTACACTGTCCTGGCTGGCCTGCCTCCGTCCACCCAGGGCCACCACTGGAACCATGGTATCACCATCGTCACGCCAGACAGGAAGTTCCTCTTTGCCTGTGAGACCGAGGCTGAACAACGGGATTGGATAGCTGCTTTCCAAAGAGTCATCAATCGACCAATGAGGCCACAGGAGTATGCAGGTTGTAATTGGGAAGAGTGATCGAATTGCAGTGTATCGCTTCATTATTATAATCTGAATTGTCACACCCACAGTTTTTTTCTGTTTTATTTTGAAGATCTGTCAACATGTAATAGAGTTGCATGTCATCAGATGTAAAATTGTCTGTCCAGATTAGTTTTAATCTCTCAAACAAACATCCATCCATTGTCTTTTTCTTTTCTACAGTGGAAGCCCATTTTAAACACAAGCCTTGAAGCCTACAGGAAGCCAGAACTCAGCTGGACCGACCCAGTCTCATTGATATCAGGGACTGCCTCGGCACCGTGTGACACAAGAGACCTCAGCGGGGTCGAGTTGGGATCAGGTTGGGCCAAAATGGAAAAAAGAAGACAAATAAGTAAAAAAAAAATAGTAGACGGACTTCATTCTGTTTTTGTGTAGAAAACTCTAAGGACCCTTGTGGCATGATTTGATGTCAAAGGGTCAATGATGTCATCACTAGTGATCCTGCAATTTTTGTGCTGTACATTTTTATACCAGAGACCCCGTCTTCTCCTCAGCTTAGTGGAGCCCTGGATTTTGTCTTGTGAATGGTTCATCCTGCCTGTAATCTGATGTAATTATGTAATCTACAGTAATTTCACTGGTTGCTTAAAGAAAATTAATTTATTGAATGTACAGTTTGATGACAGTGGCTGAGGAATTGTGATGTTTTCATCGAGGACTCTGTGAGGTTAAACGTCTGGCACTGAGCCCCATGGTAAACCTGAATCTACAAAGTGCTGTTAACAACAAATATGCCTACAAAACTCACGCACAAATTCTCAGTGAACACCATCGCTGTTAACATATCTGGAGCAGGTTGTTCTGCATCCAACCAGGGTTTTTGTTTTTAAACTGACTGCTGTTCTTTCTCCCATTTCTTTGTACTGTTCAACATACCAAGTCATTGTAGAGATAATTATTGCCGCTTTTATTGATTGTAATGTGACAGGATTGTAATTTAAATAATACTTGTACAAGTGTTTCTTTTTATCTTTTAGATCTTGTTTTCAAAAAAGACACCTTGTTAAGTTGATCTTTGCATCATTATGAAAAATTGTTTCAATATAAAAGCATCACCACAAAGCAATCTGCGACCAAGTGGCAGTGTGTGGATGGTCTCATTGTTCAGGCTTATGACTATCTTCTTTGGACCTAGAAAGTCATTTTGCTTCCCTCTCCTACTTATAGTCAAATGTTTCTCGAAATGATTATAATTTTTTAGAACACCTCCCTTCTGAGGTGTTTTGAGCATGTTCATTCAAGAGGACATTGCAGAAAACCCAAAAACCTGTAGGTGGATAATGTATCATCTCTGGCCTGAGAACACCTTGGGCTGCCTCGGGAAGAGCGGAAAAGTGTCACTGGGGAAAAAGATGTCTGTTTCCGTCCTGAACCTGTAACCTTCATGGCCCAACCACAGAT
>NC_051431.1:33304863-33328396 GCF_001649575.2 Kryptolebias marmoratus | reverse complement strand
GATGCTGGATAAATAGATGGATGTGGTATGGATGATGTTTGATAAAAAGATGTGGATTTATGATGATGGATGTTGAATAAATGTACTGATGTTGGATGGATGGATGTTAGATAGATAGATGATGAATGAATGTTGGATGGATGGCTGATGTTGGACAAGTGTTGGATGGATGGATGGATGGATGGATGGATGAATAATAGATGAATAGATAAAGAGAGAGAGTCGCAGGCTTGATTCCTGGCAGCAGTTGCATGTTGAAGTGTCTCGGGACAAGATTAAGGAACACTGAAAGGACCAGGTGGTGTAGACAACTTTGTTGTCTAGATAATATTTCGCTGTGAGACACCATTTCTTATATTAGTAAAGTCATGATGGAAACAACTGAACATTTTCCAGACAAACACATTCAGTCCCATGTTAGAGGAGTTAGAAAACAAAAACAGCGATCTCTGTCAAGTTTGCTACTTTTAGCTTTTAGCTATCCTTTTGCTACTTTTAGGAACATGATCAAAAATAAAAGCAGAAATATATATATTTTGCTTTTGCCTTTTTCTTAGACGTTTCCTCCTCTTTAATTACCATGTGCATTTCTGCCTCAATCTGCAAACGAGGAGGCTGTCCTCTTGGTCCAGCTCCTCTCCTATTGGTCAATAACCAGGAAGGAGCAGGATCCATATGCAGATCCATTGTTCATGCCGTTTCAGGAAGTGAACTCGTAGCAGAGTGTCTCAGACAGCTGCAGAAGAGTGAAGGCACGTTGCTAGCTTAGCTGACAGCAACACAGTCAGTGATACAGCTGATCAATGGTGGAGAAAAAGTGGTCACAATGGATCTGCACATGGATCCTGCTCCTTCCTGGTTATTGACCAATAGGAGAGGAGCTGGACCAAGAAGACAGCCTCCTCATTTGCATACTGAGGCAGAAATGCACATGGTAATTAAAGAGGAGGAGGGAATGTATAAGGAAAAAGCAAAATATAAACATTACTTGATGAAATGCATGGGTAAGGAAAAGGAAAAAGCAAAACATATATATTTCTGCTTTTATTTTTGATTATTTCGCTTTTGGTTCTCCATACACAGTCTTCAAGGAGAGGTTCGGTGGCAGTGCTTCTTCTATTGAAGGTTTGAATCTCAGGTGCTCCTCTTCAAAACATCAACTGCACAGTCAGTCACCACACTTTGGGTTGTAATTTTCACCAGGAGCTAAACTAACCACATCCATCAAACTTTCTTTTCCTTTAGAAAGCTGAAGAATGACACAACTGTTGTAATTGTGGGTCAGTTTACATAATTAATTACAATTCATTGAATCATTTTAGTCTCACACTGTCCGTATTTGCCATTTACTGCCTTGTTCACGTTCCTGTGTTTGGCTATTGATACGTCACACAAAATGCAGAGGACACCCTAGTAATGTTTTTGATCTCTAAATATTAATTTTAAATTGGTGTAATTTTTTTAAAATGAGAGACTGAAAACAAGCATCTTTTATGACTCTTTTTTTGCTTTATGTTAGCTTCAAAACACTTTCCATTTCACCTTGAAACAACAAACTTCTAGATAGCTTTAATGAACGGAGGTATATTTCTGTGTTCAGCATCTTTGGCTGCAGAAAAACAACAGACTGACTTCATTTATTATCTGTCAACAGATTTGTTCTGGCTCCTAAAATAAACAACAAAGTATGTTCCTTATTACTTAATAAAGAATGTGTGTTTTTAGTTTAAAAACAGGATGATTCCTGATTTTAAGGGGACCCTACCTCTCCTCTCTACTGACCGCTGGAGAAGGCACCAAAAGAAGAACGGGTGAAGAAAACTGATGGATTCATCATTTCTTTATGCTCCACACCTCCAACACAGTAGGGGGCAGCACTGTTGCCAACTCCTCAGTAAGGACAGTAGCTTTAAAAATTATTTTTTTTAAAATCATTATTAAGAGTATAACATCACAAAGACAGTTATCAATATTCATTCAAACAAATAAACAAAAAACAAGTGGATTATTCAAATAAATACATTAAATAAAGTTTTTATAGCTTTCTTGTTATTAGAGTCAGAAATGTTCACAAATTGTAAACAAATGAAATGTTTACATGTTTCTGACTTTGTAAATTGCGGACAGTAGAGTGACTAAACTTTGATTTGTATATGTGGTATTTCCCAAAGAGTATTTTCAAATTTATGATATATATATATATATATATATATATATATATAGTTCTTTCTGTTTTTTACTTTTGACATCATGCACTCCAAACAGTGCAGTGTTCCAACTTAAACAGAAATTAGAGGCAATCTCTCTATGGATGTACCAGATTACTTCTGTCCAGAAGGTGGCAGTAGTGTGACAGCACCAGAACAGGTGGCTCATAGTTTCAGGTTCAGGCTCACACAGAGATCAACTCACACTTATATCTTTCAGAAATGTTAACATATACGGCTAAGACACTTCTCTCCCTTTGTTTATAAGCAAATATTTATAGGGCAATGTCCCCACATTGACCCAATTCAGTCCATTTACAACTCCAGCCCAGTAATCACCAACATAGGGGGTAGTGGTAATATCTGTTTGAAATAATGCCCTAATATAGTGATTATTATTTTAGATTTGATCGAAAAGCATATATGACCCACTGGTGTCACCAAGGGGTCAAAGGGTGGAGCCCAGGCTGGTTTGTCTTTAATAAAGTTAGAATTCAGAGGGAATAGCATCCATTACTATGGCCAATTCTTTTGGGGTTACAGGAAAATCAAATGTTTGCAGGAACTCAGAGTAGTCAGGCAAATTTCCATTATCATTAAGCAGCTGAGATACTAGAATTATGTTGTTATCAAACCACAAGTTTAAAAAAAAATGATTTTTTTTTTTTTTTGTATTTATGTGTTGATTGTTCCAAATGAAACATTTATTTGGAGAAAAGTTGTGTTTAAAAATTAGAGACCATGCCAGCAACATTTGTTTATGAAAATTTAATAACCAAAGGGGAAGTTTATCTATTTTAAAATCACATAGAAGTACATTTTCAAACCGTATCTGGGTATAAAGTTCCACGTAGATGTAGGGTTCTGTAAAAACTGCTTTATCCCGTTAATTTTAAAGGTATCATTAAAAGTAGTAAGGTCGAGAAAGTTTAGACCACCAGAAGCACAAGTTTTACTAATAACAGATTTTCTTTCAAATAATGTGTTTTATTTTTCCATATAAAGTTGATTAATAACATCCAGATGTGTTTGTGGACAGCTGCAGCTGTTAGATGAGACACTCCCTTTGTCTTTCTTAACAATATACTTCCTTTCAGAGATGAGTCTCTTTGAAGACATTGGTTTGGTTGTGTTAGGGTTTTTTAAAGTTATCAGCCTTTGTGCTCATGTGTAACACTGCCTACGTGAGACACGAAGGTCAGACGGCGGGCGCCGCACCATCTGCCTCTCCCAAACAGAGTTGTGTTTTTGTGAAACTATGGTCTGGACTGGGTTTGCCCGGCTCAGATCAACCCCTTTTTTCTTCTTCCTTTAATAAAAGAGAAAGCCCAAGTAAGGAGGCAGAACTTCCTGGACAGCACGCCGTTAGGAGCTGTTGTGGAATCTCTCCTCTTTGCGAAGGCCTTCACAAAAAGACAACAAGCCTCTCCGATGTGATTCTTTCTTAGCAGGTTAAATAAATCAAAACCCTGACAAGTTGTTTCCTCGATTTTTCAATAATCAGGTTAGAGTTTTCAGAACATCCATCTTTCTGATTTTTTCATTAATGTAATCCCGAGGTAAGACATTTTGGTTTTGATTGGCATGTTATAATTCATTGCATCGTTGCAGTTTTTAGGAGGAAAAAGCTCACATTTCTTCAGCTTTAAGCAGAATCCAGAAGCTGCAGAGAATATGTCTGTTGTATGGATAGCAACAGGAACTTGAGTGGCTTTTTTTTCAGAATAATGTGGTATCATCAGCCAATTGTCTAATTGTAATTTCTCCACCTGCAATACAGATACATTTTAATGGACTATTTTTATATGTGCAGATAGAAGTTGTGTACACAGGGTGAATAAATAAAAAGATTTTTTTAGTCTAATGGAACTGTTACCATTGGTGTACATAGTTTTAACAGGTTTACAGAAAATTTACCAAATTCAAAATGCTCTATTGTCTGAAATATAAAATCATGCTCCACAGTGTCAAATGCTTTATAAAAATCCAGGAAGAAGATAAAACCTTCATCAGGACACAGAAATGAGTAATCAAATATATTGAAAACAAGCCAGATATTGTTGGAGATATGTATTTTTCTCATGAATCCTGATCGATTTTCATCAATAAGTGGATCCAAGACATTTTAAAACTGTTCCACAAGTATGGAAGCAAATATCTTGTAGTCAGTGTTCAATAAAGAGATTGGACACCAATTTTTGATAAATAGGAGGTCCTGAAGTATGAAGGGAGCCAAGTCTTCGATAAATGTCTGATAAAACTCTGCTGATAAGCCAATAACTCCAGGAGCTTTTTTACATTTGGGGCATAGGTGACCTCCTGTAGGGTTATTGGACCATTACATATCTCCTTGTCCTCTTTAGACATTTAATTAATGTTAGAGAATTGGAAAAAAAAAAAAGTTGATGATTGCTGGCAGTATTTGGTTTTATGAAGATTGCTATAAAAACTGGAGCAGAAATTTGCAATTCTACTTGGATCATCAGTGAAAACACCATTATAATTATACTAATATTGAGTTGTTGGATTAATAGCTTTTGGCTTTCCTAAAAGTTGCTAGATTATGTCATCACTTAGTTTGCATAGATGACCAATAAAGAATAATGCTGTAAGAGGGAGAAAAACAGCTTAAATATGTTTCAAACAAAAAATGAACTTTTTCTCATGCCGATTCTTGTTTTATTGAATGTCACAATTCCAATCCAGCACTGTCCATCACACTCAGGTCTCCCCAGTCGGTTCACTGTGTTCTTCCCCCCGGGGAGGAAATTCATATAATTTCAGTGAGTCATCATGGTTGTGCCCTGAGTCCTCTGTTGCTTCAGATGACATCACAGTTCATGAATTTACAAACACACACAAACACATGTCATATACACATTCAAGTCACTTGTTTTAAATAAATGCTTGTATTTTAATTAAGTTTTGTCTTCATTGAACCTGATGTGCAGGGGGATAATGAGTGGTTGACCTCAGGATTTTTTAAAGTCTGGCTACGGCCCTGATGCACATGCGATTTACCGAAATTTTCTCTCAATATTTAGAATAGTAATGTAAAAACTAAATGCTCACCTGTTTTTCTTTATTTTCTAGAAAAGGTGGAAGACTATTGTGTCTCCTGCAACATTCTGCACTGTGATGCAAACCCAAACGTCACTGATACATGGGGCGCCGTTTGTAAATGAGCTTGTGCTCAAAATTCATGTCTAAATTTTGTCACATTTAGCTTCAAACACTGTTTAAAAATGTAGTGTGGATTTTCTGATGTCACCTTTTACAACATTTAGCTAGTTAAATGTAATTGTTACAGCTACATGCTAAATATAAATATAAATCCTAAATGTTATATCGAAATGTTAAATGTTATATCTAAATGTTAAATGTTGAAACTAGCCCGTCTCCAACAGCTGGCTCTCCCAACCTGCACGAATAATCCCAAGATCATTCAGAAAGAGAGTTTTCTACATTGATGTTCAGGACAGAAAAGCAAACACAGAGAGATAATAACTCATTTTCAGCAGAATAAAGTCTGTTAACTGATGCTGGAAACCTAACCTGCTCCAGAACAGCTCAAGTAGCCAGATTAGACATCACACATATTTATGCATCATCTCAACTAATTAATGCGTTGGAAAAAAAAAAATAGTAAAAAACCGTTGCTTGTGTGTAACAACAGGAGACTCCCCTTTCTTCTATCTCTGTTCAAGTCACACCAATAAATCAACAACCACTAATGTATAAGAGATATGGTGGGTTGAAAAAGTATTAGTCCTCTTGGCATTCTTTGGATTTAGTTGCCTTACAACCTGGAATTAAGGGTGGCACAGTGGTGCAGTGGTTAGAGCTGCTGCCTCCCAGCAAGAAGGTTGCAGGATTGCATCTCGGCCTGGGGCCTTTCTGGGTGGAGTTTGCATGTTCTCCCTGTGTTCACGTGGGTTTACTCCGGGTACTCTGGGTACTCCGGTTTCCTCCCACAGACCAAAAACATGCATGTTAGGTTAACTGATGACTTAAATTGTCCCTAGGTGTGAGTGAGAGTGTGAATGGTTGTTTGTCTCGTTTGTCTCTATGTGTCCCTGTGATGGACTTGCGACCTGTCCAGGGTGTCCCTCGCCTCTCGCACAGTGACTGCTGGGGACAGGCACCAGCTCCCTGTGACCCGGAATGGAGAAAGAAAGAAGATGGATGGATGGATATATAAATAGATATATAGACCATCACGAACCACACTCCATATCAGTAGGTGGCGGTAATGCACACCTTCCGTTGTTTGTCAACCGCCATAAAACATCACAGAAGAAGAAGAAGAGATGCTTCCGGGGTCAGTTTTCACATTGTCACGTGACCCACGAGCTCCGTAAACATGGCGGCAAGCAGTGGCTGTTCAGAAAGCTCGGTGAGGAAAAGACATGTGGACAGCCGGAGGACAGAGACGGAGCGTGTCCCCAGCAGCAGAGACAGAGAGACAGGACAGCAGCGCGTGTCCTTCCGGCCCGGGACTTACTGGCTCACGAGGATCGTGCTGCTGCGCTCCGTCTCCTTCATCTACTGTGAGTTTGTTCAGGGGGACAGAGCTGTCCTCTGTTTTTGTCTCCACCCTGTCTCGCCAGCTTTTCGAAATGTTTTCAGGCGCCGCATTCCACAACATGCTAACTGAGAGCTCTGAAGGGACAGTTTGAGTTCCAGAGCCGGGGTAGTTCACAGCACGAGATGCTGAGGTAGAAACAGGGTCATCGGGTCATCGGGTCATCGGGTCAGAGGTTGGTCAGAGGTTAGGACGGGGCACATCCGAAAGGTTTAAACAAGGTGCCCCATTTCTCATGCTGATTAATCTCCCTCCTGAGGGTCATCAGGGTCTTTGCCTGTTTCTGCTCACATGCATGAAGGTGTGAATTATTGGGAAATTGACCGGGGAGCTGAAATCTGGGAGCCCTCCTCCGTTTAAAGACACAATAGCTGTCAAAATACAGTTTATCAATGGTTTTGAGTGAAATATTTTGAATATGTGTGTCATCTATGATGAAAAACAACCACTAAATGCACATCATTCACTACCAAACGTCTACCACAATATTTGTAATAAATGCGTGAAATCAACTGAGTCAGGTTTTGTTGCCAACAGTTACCAGTCATTTGTTTACAATTGATCATTGATGAGTACACTTCGGACAGTCCTCGTGGACGATGGATAATGTGTCAGTAAAATGATCCCCAGATTTTTAAACAAAGGGGAGGAATATTGGCTGTTTTCTAATGGAATCTTTGCAAAAAACCCCAAACAATCATTTAATGATCTAAAAATTGTATTAGAAGCAAAACAATTTAAATCAAAAACCCAGAAAAATTGCACATTTTGACAGCTGTTATGGCTTTAAAGTTGTTGTTTTTTTCATTTGATGTAAATGGCTTCCTCTGCAAACAAAGAATTTTTTATTTTCAATAAATAAAGACTTGGACATTGCTTAAGATTTAAAGAAATTGATGTTGCCATATGTTCAGTAAAATAAGCCACAGATGACATTATTTGCACCTTTGTCTCCTTCTGTCTCGTAGTTGTTGCCTTCGGTGTTGCTTACAATCAGAACAAGCAGCTGATTGGTGAGAATGGCCTGACGCCCTGTAAGAACTACCTGAACAGTGTCAAGCGCTACGTGGGGGGAAAGATCGGCATGGCCGCCTTGGCGTACACACCCTCCGTCCTCTGGTTCTTGGACTGGAGCCAGATGGACGCCAACCTGGACGGCATGGCTCTGGTGGGAATGGCATTGTCTGGGTTTGTCCTGGTGACTGGAACGGCTAACATGTTGATCATGGTCACACTGTGGGTGCTTTACCACTCCCTGGTCAACGTGGGACAGCTGTGGTGAGTTTGTGCCCAGTGGCTGGTTTATTAGCTAAAGAAATGATGTTTGAACTTTGGTTCGGTTGAAGCTGAACTGTGTGATCAGGGAAACAAAACCTGCAACAATTTTCGTAAATGTAACATTATGTCAGCCAAATTAAATAATGTTATAAAGAAAAGAAAAACAAGCAACATTATTTTTTTGGCTTGATTTTTTAAATTCAGAGGAATAGCTGCTTGTAATTTCTTTCTAAATATGTATTATCTTAACATTGTTGAAGTTTTGTTAGACCTAAAACTCAGCCATTTTGAAAGCCTACATAACAAAGAAAACTATTCAGAAGTATGTATGAAACTACAGATTCCACCCAGCTGAACCCCCCTCCTGTGTTGGAGAGACCACCAAACCCCTGATATGCTCCGTGTTAAAGAATGACTCAAAGGACACAACATATGGAGTCGTTTTAAACATATTTTTGTAAAAATAATATTCAAGGAAGTTGGGAGCCTCGGACCAGCCAGGCAGCCAATCCCCTGAACCTACAGTCTTCAAACTAAACCTGAAAACAGGACTGCTGGTAACTCCTAAAGCCAATTAATGAACATAATCATTAACAAAGTGACATGACTCCAGACTGCGGTCTAAGGAGGGAGCCACAGACCAGCAGCAGTCAACCAGTCCCTTCAGGAAATCTGATGCTACTAACACAGATTCAACCAATCCCTGCAAAATCGGTTCTTATTGTATGCAGTAATTTGACCAATCACCTACACCCCCTGCGCATTATCACTTCCTGGAATCTAAGCCTGCAGGATTAAAACGTGTCCTGTACCAGAAAATCACTGAAATCTGTGCAAGCCACTTTTCTGAAATGTTACGTAAAAGAAGCAAAACACTGAGTTTGAACGCTCTTGTTATTTGTCGACACTTTTCTACTGTAAAACCTTCCTGGGAACAGCTGGGCTGTGACCTGGCTGGAAGTTTGAATGACCAGCAAGGGAGCTTTGTTTTCTTTCTATCAGTCATGGGGTCAATTTTGTAGATCCCCAAAATCCTGGAGGGACCAGTCAGCCAGCCAACCCTGGCAGCCCCAGCCTTGATGTGGGCGGAGCTGGTTCTTTTTAAAGCCACGCCCACCAATAAATCAACTAGAGTTCCATTTCAGCTCCAGGTGTTTTCAGAAGAAAATGTTTTTTTTTTGTTAGCTATCTCATGAAGCTAAATAAACTTATTTTATCTCTAATATTTTTGTACCCTTTTGTTTTCTCTTTCTAGGTACTCTTTTGGTAAGTGAACTTCAGACTAACTCCACCAGGGCTTCCCTTGTTTCCCTCCTGCAAGAGAAGAGATGGAGAAACGTGCAAGGCAGGAGTTTGTATTTCCTTAAACTATGAATGTCACTGGGCTGCGGCTGTTGGAGACTAGTTTACGAACAGCATTCATGAGGGACTTTCTAGAAAAAGTGGAACCATTCATGGGTTTCCTAAATTCCTCCTGTAAGTTTCAGTCAATAGAATTTTAAACATGTTCATATTAACTCTCGTTATTGCAACAGACTTGTTGTGGAACCCATATCAGCTGTACTTTGACAGTAGGGGAGCTCTCCTCTGACAGAAAACATGTTCAGATCTAAAATCCACACCGATGGTAAATTAAAACTTTTTAAAAACTAGTCCAAATGCTCCTGTCTGCTTTTCTACTGTGTCCTCCAGCAGATTAAATCCCAAACGTGGGGGTGGATGCTGAGGTGTGTACAAAACAGACAAAATAATGTGCGCCTTGCCTATTTTTGTGCACACAAAAACGATTCAAATGCAATCCAAGCTTTTATATTATATGAGGAACAAAAAAGGATTCAGTCCACGAAGTAAAATTTTTGTAAATATGTTAATTTTCTAACATTCTGTGTTTAAGTTGAGCCTTAAATTTAATTGAAGGGAAATATGAATAAACCGTAAAGAAACCTTATATTTATTTAGCACCAATTCCCAATGAAAGTCGTCTCAGAGCACTGTACAAAAACATTCACATACATTCTAAAAAGCCAGTTAGTGAACTAGTCACATACAAACAGAATAACTGGTCCAGGTGTAGTTTCTATTGGAAAAAAGACAAAGAAAAAACACATTAACCCTTTGAGGACTACCATTATAAAGGTCCGCATGAGCATCTTTTTACATTTTTGGATGCTGCAGAGTTAGTGTTAGTTAGGAGCATTCCAATGTTCTTTACATCAATAAAATCCTTATAATCCTTATTTTCCAAGTTTGTATGCCATTAGTCCATAACAACTAATTAAAATGCTTAAATGTGCAAAAACAATCACAGGAACTCCATTCGTTTTATAATTATTTGACATATTTTTGTAAATATGAAAAGTTTCCTAACTTTATTTCTCAAAACTGTCAATACAAAAAAGTTGCACACAAGCCTTCTAAACCAAACACAATTTATTTGGAGTTTTTTCAAAGCTTCGTTTCAGAGTTACAGACAATTTTATAAAAACAAAAAAAACGGGAAAAAAAGAAATCCTTTTATCAGTGCAATCAGAATAAATATGTGCCCAAGAACCATTGCACATTGTGCATCAACAGTAAAATACAAACATTGAAATGAAAGTGTGTCAGTCACTGTATATTGCTCATTGTTTGCATAAATCACACAAAAAAACTATTTACATTATCTGTCCACATGACAAAATGTCATGATGAGAGCAAGGACTTTATTTTTTAGCATGCCCACTGGAGCTGTGGAAGTCATTGGGGCAGTTCCTGTCCACAATAACACAGAGAGGAAGTTTGCAAGCTTTACACATGAACGGAGTGCATTTTCCACAAAGCTTGCACTTTCTTCGCCCCTTTGTTGCTTTGTCTTCACCGGATGCCCCCTCAACAATTGCAACAGGCAGGTGCTGATAGCTGGTAGTCGGAGCTGCTTGTGGCACTTCTCCACAAAGCTCTATTGTCAGTTGCTCCTGGAAGGCCTGGTGTGTCAGAGCCTGCTGCTCCAGCTGTGCACACAGCTCTTTGTGTATCAGATAGCTGTTTGTCACAGCTATATCAATAAAATGGTGCACGACCGTCTTGTACCATTTTTTGCACTTCCGCCATGAAGTGTAGGAGCCAATCAGCTGGTCGGACAAGTCCACTCCCCCCATGAAGCGGTTGTAATCTTTCACAGCTGGTGGCACTGGAACCTCCAAGACTTGATGTTGTCCTCCAGCCTTGACCACTCGTCTGACTGCGTCTCCTGAAAAGGCCGTGTGCAGGGTGGAACACACACTGACCTCCCTCGTGTCCATCCATTTGATAAAAATGAGAGGTCCCTCTCTGAGCCATCTGATAGACCCTTGTGGTGATTTTTTGGTCAGGGCATTCTTGTTTGTCTTTGGGACACCAACTCTTGTACTTCTGAACGTCCCACATGCTCCAAACCGAAGCTTGTGAAGGTGACAAAACAGTGCTGGGCTGGTATAGAAGTTATCACAGTAAATGTGATATCCAGATCCAAGATACTCTTTGTTGATGAGTGACATCACAGCGTCAAAGGACAGCCCCTTTCCAGATTTTTGAGTGGACCTCCCAGTATAAATCTGAAAATCTATAGTGTAGCCTGTGGTGTCAGACAACACAAAAAGTTTGATCCCCCACTTTGTCGGTTTATTTTTCATGTATTGCTTCAGCCCAATCTTGGCTTTAGTGGCTACCATCCTTTCATCCACACACAGATTTTGCCGGAGGTGGTACACAGCTTTGCAGGCAACCTTCAAACTGTCGTACAGGGGCGCAGTCTGTGCAGAGGGTCATATTCAGGTGTCCCTTTTTTTTGTCATTTACTGTGTCATCGTTTGGGTCACTCATGTGGATATTAGCATTGATTTTGAGGAAACAATCTCTGGACATTACTTTCCCTGGATATGAAAGCTGAAATGCAGTGGTGGTTCTCCAAAAATCTTTCATTTGTGGTCGTTTCATCAGTCCCATGTACAGAGTAAGCCCAATATACTCATAGATTTTATCAGCTGTGACATCAGTCCATCTAAATTGTTTTCCAGCAGCTAAATTTTTTGCTGCATTTTTGTTGGTGTTTGCACAGATTGTTTTTATGGCAGCCTGGTCAAAATACAATTTGAAAAGCTCTGATGGAGAAGGAATGTCAATATTTGAAAGGGGCGGCTGAACACCTGGTTTTCTCTTTGGATGGAAATGGAGTGGGGGGTGTGGCAAATTATCAGGCTCCTTCTCTGTTTTCCAGCTGACTTGAGTACTGGCATGAATTTCTGACCTTTTGCATTTCCTTTTATTTGCTGGACCCTCCCGACTTCTTTTTCTTCCTCTACTTGCATCCACCACCACATTGTCATTGTCATCTTCATCATCATCATCCTCATTCAGCTCGTCCTCTTTTTCCTCCACGCCATCACAAGTACTGCACACAGACGTAACATTACAGATTAGTTAGATTTTTCAGTCACGTTTTGTCTAATAAATATATATATATATATATATATATATATATATATATATATATATATATAGAGAGAGAGAGAGAGAGAGAGAGAGAGAGAGAGAGAGCCCACTTACATCTCGTAAAGTTGATCGATCCCGTCAATGAAGTCCGCTTCCTCGTCACTGTCAGCGGTATCGGGGTCTGAAGAATCGCCCTCTTCATTAGCGCCATCTACCGCCATGACGAGCTCCAACGCCAAAATCTGACTCCGTGTCTTTCCATAAATTATTTGTCATGTGACAAATTCCGTGTTTCTAAAAAAAGTTGTGAAAAATATTGAGTCTGTTTGCTAGCAAAAGGTGAGCCGAATAGTGCTCGCATGAATAATATTGCAGGAAGAAAAATCCTAGGAAAACTCAAATGGAGTCTGATGAGATTTGATGAAATCTCGCGATATTTTATGCTGTCAACGTCAGAATAACAGATCCAACACAGGATGTGATTGGCCAGACCTGAGCTGATCTACAAATATAGGGATGGATGCCACGTCATGTTTGCCTAGCATATTTGGGCTAATCCTTTTTACTATAAATCTGTGAACTCGTCTGCACACACACACAGCAATTCAGGGGGCATGTTGAAAAAAGGAAAAGGAAGTGCAATTCTTACGGTTTTATATGCAAAACAAATTATTGCTCTACCTTACGTGGTTCGAATTCTACCGGCATTTAAAAATATGTATGCAAATGGAAGCGCCGGCGCTCCCGTAGTCCTCAAAGGGTTAATGATAGAAATAATTACAGTAGAGCGAGTAAAGCCAGCAGCAGAGAGAGGACATGTGGTCAGTTTGTCCTCCAGCAGTCTGAGCCTATAGCAGCAGAACTAAGGGAGAGCTCAGGAAACCCAAACCAACCCGAACTATAGGACTGATCAAAAAGGAAAGTCTTAAAAGTAGACAGGGTGTCAGCCTCACAGACAGAAACTGGAAGTTGGTAAGTGAACCTGCAGCTGGAGTGTGAAGGTCTCTGTTAGGAAAATATGGAACAATAAGATCTTTAATATAAAATGGAACTTGGTTGTTGGGAGCTTCATATGTTAGAGTTAAGATTTTAAATTCTATTCTGAATTTAACAGGGAGCCAATGGAGAGAAGCTAAAACTGTAGAAATATGATCTCTCCTCCTGACTCTCACCAGAACTCTGGCAGCAGCAATTTGGATCAATTTGACTTTTAAAAGACACCCAGATAATAAGAATTCCAGCAGTCCAGCCTAGACTTGATAAATGTATGGACCAGTTGTTTTGTGGATAAATATAACAGAGTATCATCAGCATAACAATGAAAATTGATCCTGTGTTGTCTATTACCTTTCCCTAATGGAAGCATATATAGAGTAAAGAGTATTGGTCCAAGCACTGAACCCTGAGGAACTCCATGACTAACTCTGGTTTATGAAGAAGCTTCCTTATTATCATGAACAAACTGGAATCTATCAGATAAATATGATTTAAACCATTTTAGAGCTGTTCCTGTAATCCCAATCTCATGTTCATGTCTCTGTAATAGAATATTGTGATGAGTTGTATCAAATGCAGCACTGATATCTAACAGGACAAGTATGGACACATGTCCACTGTCTGAGGCCATGAGAATATCATTAGTAACTTCCAGCAGTGCTGTTTCTGTGCTGTGATGAGCTCTCAACCCTGACTGAAACTCCTCAAACAGATTATTTCTGCCCAGATGTTCACACAATTGATTTGCAGCTATTTTCTCAAGAATCTTTGAGAATTATGTGAGATTAAATACATGTCTATAATTGGCCTGAAGTTCTGAATCAAGGTCTGGTTTCTTAAGTAAAGGTTTAATTACAGCAACCTTAAAGCTCTGTGGTGCATAACATAACATTCATTAGAGACAAATTAGCAGATCCAAAATAGGAATATTAATTATGGGAAACACCTCTTTGATCAGCACCCATCTAACCAGCAGTTTGGTCATGAGGAATGGACAAATAGTCCAGGTTAGATGGGAAAAGATGATCATGGAGATGGACATGAAGAGACTGCTAAACATGGCTCTACACAAGTACATACCCGTATTCACTTTTATATTTATTTCTTTAACTATTTAAGCTTTTTCCCCATTTAACTGAAATAATCTGATGTATTTTTGAAAATTTAAAAGTCCAATCAAATTCCAGGTTGTCCGTCCATCCATCCATCCATCCATCCATCCATCCATCCATCCATCCATCCATCTTCTTTCTTTCTCCATTCCGGGTCACAGGGAGCTGGTGCCTGTCCCCAGCAGTCACTGTGCGAGAGGCGAGGGACACCCTGGACAGGTCGCAAGTCCATCACAGGGACACATAGAGACAAACGAGACAAACAACCATTCACACTCTCACTCACACCTAGGGACAATTTAAGTCATCAGTTAACCTAACATGCATGTTTTTGGTCTGTGGGAGGAAACCGGAGTACCCAGAGTACCCGGAGTAAACCCACGTGAACACAGGGAGAACATGCAAACTCCACCCAGAAAGGCCCCAGGCCGAGATGCAATCCTGCAACCTTCTTGCTGGGAGGCAGCAGCTCTAACCACTGCACCACTGTGCCACCCTTAATTCCAGGTTGTAAGGCAACTAAATCCAAAGAATGCCAAGAGGACTAATACTTTTTCAACCCACCATATCTCTTATACATTAGTGGTTGTTGATTTATTGGTGTGACTTGAACAGAGATAGAAGAAAGGGGAGTCTCCTGTTGTTACACACAAGCAACGGTTTTTTACTATTTTTTTTTTTTCCAACGCATTAATTAGTTGAGATGATGCATAAATATGTGTGATGTCTAATCTGGCTACTTGAGCTGTTCTGGAGCAGGTTAGGTTTCCAGCATCAGTTAACAGACTTTATTCTGCTGAAAATGAGTTATTATCTCTCTGTGTTTGCTTTTCTGTCCTGAACATCAATGTAGAAAACTCTCTTTCTGAATGATCTTGGGATTATTCGTGCAGGTTGGGAGAGCCAGCTGTTGGAGACGGGCTTTCTAGCCATTTTCTTGTGTCCAGTCTGGACTCTGTCCCTGGTTCCTCGCCACTGCCCCCCTTCCCTGATCTGCATCTGGACCTTCAGGTGGCTCATTGTTCGCATCATGCTGGGAGCCGTGAGTACAGAGACAGTTTAAAAAAACGAATCTTTCATAAACACCTTAATTCCCTGATATACAGTGGCTTCTGGATGGATTCCTCCTTCTTTTATCCTGGAATTTAATGGGATTTTTTATTTGATTAAAAGCAATTATCTTACAAAAAATCATGACGTTAAATCGAAGAAAAATCTAGTTTTAAATAATTCTAAAAACAATCTCAAATGAAAAAATGCTTCAGCCTCCCAAACTCCCAAAAGTGTCTCAAATCTTTTGAAGACTCAAGTATTTTTCGTGCCATTTATCTTTCCCTTAACTCTGACTAGTCTCTCAGTCCCTGCTGCTGAAAACCATCCCCACAGCATGATGCTGCCACAACCATGCTTTGCTTTAAGGGTGGTGTTCTCAGCATGATGAGAGGTGGTAGTCACTTCTGACCACAGAACCTTCCAAACAGTCCAGCTTTTCTTTTTTTTTTAAATCAGTGTCTTTTTGCTGCCTCTCTTCCATGAAGCCCAGCTGTGTGCAGCTTCCAGCTTCCAGCTCCGCCCTCCTTACACACTCGGTGACTTTTGATGGTTTAAAATGATTTATAACAAGTTTTTACCTCTATTTATTTTTTCTCTTATTATTTTTCTGTATCAAGCATAAGGTGATCCATAAGTGAACCTTTTACTAGGACACCTTAGGTCAAAGGTTGATGATCATGTTATCAGACCTGCAGCCCTGTGACTTGTGCCCCTTTTCCACTGGCTCTATTTCAGAAGTCCCACTCCGCTCTACTCGGCTCAGCTCTATAAAGAATGCATCGTGTCTCCACTGGCCAGTTTGGTTGGTAGCAGAGGAACGCCTCTCCTTGTGTTGCGGGGGGGGGGGGAACAGAGGGCATAAACGTTGCAGGGTAAGCTAACGCTGTTGTTTATATTCCTACCTTCGCTCTTTATGCTCGGATCTGGTCACACCCACGACCAATGAGTGAACAGGAGCTAAGCTGGCGCCGCTCACGAAGCAGGGCCGGCCTGGCTGGCCCGACTCCGAAGCAGGGACCAAAAAACCAGGGACCGACCTTGAAAAAATACCGGTGGAAACGCGCGCAAAGCAAGCCGAGTAGAGTGGAGCCGGGACCTTTAGAGCCGATGGAAAAGGGGCATAGGATATCTGGGTAAAGAGAGGGGGGGAGGCTGCTGGAAGGACCTGGTAAACCTGAACTGGGATGGAATTATACAAGTTCATGAAGTCCAACAGTTCAAGTGGTTGTTTCTCTTTAGTTTACTGTAGATGTTACATGTTTTGTTTTCAGGGTCTTATTAAAATCCGAGGTGACAAGTGCTGGACAGACCTCACCTGCATGGACTATCACTACGAGGTGTGTGTTGTTTAATCATTTCTGTTTTTCATTCTGTTAGCTCCATCACAGTGTATTATGGGATCAGGCCTGATTTCCTGCTTTGTTCTCCGTACTCTCATTGGACAGGAGGAGACCTGCAGAGGAACTTCAGGTCTCCTCCTGTCCTCCTGCAGGTCTCCAACTAAATAAAGTTTCAACTTTATTAAGTCTTTTCCCTAAAGTGTGGCATCATAAATTACAGCTGATCCCACTCAGAGAAAGAAAAACAAATGCAGCAGTGTTCTGTTCAGAAAATGGTTTTGTTATCCCTGGATAAATTCAAATAGACATCAGTAAATGAAATCTCCTGAATATGTTGCAACATCTCTCTTTTTTTTTTTTTTTTTTTTTGTTTTTGTTTTATACCAGACTCAGCCAGTTCCGAACCCCATGTCCTACTACATGCATCGCTCTCCATGGTGGTTCCATCGCTTCGAGACGTTGTCCAACCACTTCATCGAGCTCATCGCCCCTTTCTTCACCTTCCTGGGCAGGCGGATGTGCATGGTGAACGGAGCCCTTCAGATTGTTTTCCAGGTAACTGGAAGAACGAAACAAACCCTGATGCAGCAAGTTAACCGGTGGCAAACGGTGAAACGTTCTGATGCTGCCTCTGCCGGCCTGCAGGTGGTCCTGATAGTGAGCGGGAACCTCAGTTTTCTAAACTGGCTCACAATTGTTCCCAGTTTGTCCTGCTTTGACGATGCAGCTCTGGGTTTCCTGTTTGGCCGTGGGTCCGTAGCTGAAAAGGCTGTGCTGGAGATGCAGAAGGAGCACGCAGCCGGACGCTCCCCCAAACCCACCAAAGGTGTTCACACTCTAAACTTGACTCTAGGATCTGAGACTTGAACTTTCTCCAGTCTGATTCAACTTTTTCATTTGATTTCAAAGTAAACCGTTAGATTTCCAGCATCTGACCCCACCACACTGCGGGGTGTAGGGAAACAGAAACTACCGGTCAGGAAAGGATTCCAGGAACAAATTAGAGGCCGAGCATTTCTTCCTGCTGCCTTTCATGCCAGAGTTTTACACTAAGATCGTTTTATGTTGAGAAGTGATGGAGTTGTACCTGATTTGGTTATTCAATCTCACACTTAGAGGATGTTGTGCGTGACTCTCAGCTACTACCACCTCAAATCTTAACTCAGTAACAGACATTGATGAGTTTGCTAAGGTTGGAAAGCTGTGGCAGCCATCTTGAATTGGTTTAACTGCCAGTGTTAATCAGCTGTAAAGGTAAATCCAGTAAATACTTTCAAAATCTCAATAAAATCCAGTTTGTGGTTCATGAGATATTTTGCTAACAGACAAACATGGTTGACTTTCACAGTTAATGCTCAAGTTTTAAGCAAAGATATTGTGCAATGTGTTGAACTTGTGTGTGTTGTGAATGACTCATTTGTAGCTAGTATTTGTAAAAGTGAGTTAGCCATTTTTGTGTTTCTAAGGTCAGTTAGCTGTGGCAGCCATCTTAAATCAGGTTGAAAAAGTAAATCACTGGTAGATGTATTGATTAATTACATTTTTTACTCTTTTTAATTGGAAAATTTGAGCAAAATGTGAATTTCCGATGCACAAAATGTCCAACGCTTAAGCTTATTTGTGTGTATGTGTGTGTTAGGTATGTTGATTCGTCGGGTGATGAACGTTTCTTTGGCTGTTGTCATCGGTTACCTGAGCATCCCTGTGGTGATGAACCTGTGGAGTTCCAGGCAGATGATGAACACCTCCTTCGACCCGCTGCGCATCGTCAACACGTACGGCGCCTTCGGCAGGTACGGTCAGGACCTGTTTATCTGCTGAACCTCAGTCAGTGTTTGGTATCTGAATTTTCTGGTCCCAGTTTCTCTAAGAGATACTGTCAGCTTTTTTTAAAGTTACATTTTGTTTTGAATGAATACATTTGTGGTTTCAGCTGCTTTTAAAATGTATTTTTAACATGGAACTAACACTGGTTCGGTCTAAAATGACTCCTGTAGTAAATTCTTTTCTCTTGAAGGTTGAAGGTAGTATATAGAGTTGTCCAGGTAGGTCTTAGTTTCTCATTTATCCTGCTCTGTTTGAAGCACAGTAACTTGGTGAACTGAATCATTTCCTGGCAGAGTTGAAGGGGAGATCCAATCTGCTTCAGCTTTAAATCAGTGTGCTGACAGAGAATTACAAAATATTACAAAAAGGCCAACAATTATTTATCTCTAAATTAAGGTTTACACAGATATGCACATTTTTTTTAGTTCTAAATTATTTTCTTGATAAGTTTTATTAAACTTATAAAGACTCAAGGTACCTTTAAAAAGTATGGAGAGCCATTTCGGCCAAAATTAAATAAATAAAAAAATGGGTAAAATAACTAAATAAATGAGTAAAATAAATCAATAAATAAGTAAAAAAAACATTTATTTATTTTTCATTTATCCCTTTATTAATTTTCCCAATTTTACTTTACCTATTTTTCATTTACCCTTTTATTGAAAAATTGATTATCTTCCCATTTTCCAATTCCTTTTATTCATTTAGTATTTCCTTATTTTCTTTTTTATCACATACACTTTTCCAATTCTCATTTTCCAATTCTTCGTCCCTCACTCTGGAAAAATCTGGAAAATTGGATTAATGAAAAATAGTAAAAGTAAAATTGGGAAAATGAATAAAGGGATAAATGAAAAATAAATAAATGTTTTTTTACTCATTTATTTAGTTATTTTACTCATTTATTTAGTTATTTTACCCATTTTTAAATTTATTTACCCATTTTTTTATTTATTTAATTTTGGCCGAAATGGCTCTCCATAAAAAAGTCCCCTTTTACTGAAAAATGGTTCCTGAACCAGTTCTTTCTCTGGTTCAATGGTTTTAGTCACTTAAACACATTAAATTAATTAGCCACAAAATGAGGACGTCAGTTTAAAAGAAAATGTCTTGAAATAAGCTGAGCTCAAGTATTATTTTATACAACTCATAGTAGAGTATATGGAGATGTACTGACAAGTGTTTTACCTTTTTGTTTAAGAAAGAAAAACCCACCAAGGTCATTAGAATAACTTGAAACTGGCAAAAGTAATTAAAAAAATAAAATGCCAAAAAATCATATTCTTACTTTTGAATTGTGGTGCAGCAGAATTATTAATAAATAAATAAAACTGTCCTTGACAAAAAGGATAGTACCTTTTAATTTAATGATTTGTTGCCAAACCATTTTGAGTCAATCACTGCAATCAAGTGATTTCTGTAGCTGTCTCTGAGACTCCTGCACCTGGCCACAGGTGAGCAGACTGCTCCACCTGTCCCTGGTTTAAAGCTTCCTTCTTGACCTTGCAATTCATCTCTAATCTCTATGGAGGTTGTTCTGTGTTCTTTGGTTACCTTTTGTGTTATCTGTCTATTCAATTTATCATCAGCCACATCCAGGCAGGTTGTCTCCATCCTGTAGATGTTAAACATCTGACTAATCTGAGCAGCTAGAGTCACAGGAACAACAAGCTGCTTGGAGATGGTCTTAAGTCTTTACCTTTAACATGAGGTCAATAAGTTTCTTTCTCAGCTCCTAAAACAACTCTGTCCTCAGCTTTCTGTGCTCCATGTCCAGTGTGTTACACACCACGATACCAAACAGCCCTGTGACTACTTTTCCCACTTTAACAGTCAAATTGACTGATTATAAGACTGAAGACACCTGTGATGTTGATTATAAGACACACCTTAGATTAACACGTCCCTGTGGACAGACTAGTTTGGATTTTTTAGACGTACCATCTGTTGTATCAAGATCAGTTTCATTAGTTTGATTTTCACTAGTTGGTTTTTAGAAATGTTTAGTCTTTTGTTACTTTCATGTCATATTATTTATTAGTTACTTTTGTGGGTTTCTTTTTTTTTACCAAAAAGGTACTATTAATAATAATAATAGTAGTAGTAGGTTGTCACCGTCCTTTGCTTTCTAACTCATTTAGTTTCTTGTCATGGCAGACTGCAGACTGCAGACTGCAGACGGCAGACTGCAGACTGCAGACAAGTGTGCAGTCGGAGGTAGATGTGGAAGCAGTTGTTGTACAGGTGCAGGTACCTCTGAATGAGCTTCAAGCTCTCCAAACACACTGCTGCTTGTTGTTTTGTTCTCTCTCTGTCTGCCCCATTGGTCACTGGAAAATAATCTACTTTCTTACTTTGTAAGTTGACATCAGGACCTTTCATTTCCTCCGAATTCATTCAGCTGCTTCAGTCTTCAGTAACAGGATGAGCCAACACCAGGGAGTCAGTACCAATATGTCAGCGCAGTGTTTCAGTAGGTTTTACAGCTGTGTCAACATCTCTATATCATACTCATTCAGGTTGATTTTTATTTATTTATTAAGGATGTTAAGTGTTGATGTTTTACATAGCAATCAATGAGTCAGAGTTGTGATATGGTATTAGTTGCTGGTTTGTTAATTTGACTATAAAATCAAAAGCTGAGATATTAAATTGGGTAAGGACAATAAGTTAAATCCTGGGTACAGCTGCACCTCGGTGAAACAGAACATAACCGCCGCTGCGAGGTGCTCAAACAGGACTGAGCCCACAGACCCAGAGCCACGCCCACACCTACGCTTCCTTGACCAAAGGGGGATTTACCAATGTGAAATGGAGTAGAATTGAGGCAGAGGAAACAATTAAGCAGGGGGAGGGTCCAGCAGAAACCACGGACTACAACAGAACTATGAACAGCACAGCCTGCTAGTTTACAGACAAGTCTGATAATCCCAGAACTTTGCACAGATTGATTAAATCTGTGTATCGTTTTCATAATGTGGCTGTAGCAGATGATTACCCTCCACTCTGTTTAGACTACAACAGAATATGGCTTCAGTTATTAAACCATATAACCCAAATTATGTCTCTAATAGAGGGAAATGTGTGCAACTGTGCCCACACTACATTGCTAATATTAAAGGAACATTCCAGTGAGGTCACTTCCGAAGAAGTTGAGTCTGTACTCAGTACTCAGCTTTGAAATTTCTGTGAAATGGGCAAAAAGAAACTTGGGCAAACACCTGCAGCAAGAAACACCGGACCAGGTGCTGGCATTCCTGGTGGCCTCCTCCCCCTCTTCCTCCTCCTCTTCTTCATGATCAGCACCTTCTACACTACAGCTCATACAGCGAATGACAAGATGAAGACAAAGAGACCCACACCTCGCCGGAACACTTCTAGCCTGTAATACAGAGACAGGCCAGACCACAACAGCTACAACGACCAATCTGAGGACAGGAGACTCGTCTCCTTGGAGGGATGAGACCTCAGACCATGGAGAGGAATTTGTATTGCCAACACGACCAGAGCTACTCAACACATCAGGCTCCATACACACATAACTGGCCCCCGCCAAGGAGCAGAGAGAACCACGGAGACCACAGGAACATAGAACCTCGAGACCTTAACCACCGACGACACTATGGATCAACACGCCCGATCAACTCCTCTTACGATGAAGCACAGGGGGACAAATCCTGTTGGACACCAAAATGACTACACACCATCGGCCTCCTGCCCATCAGTGGTGAAATGTTGACAACATTTGGGGAGGATACCCAAGATGTTTACTACCCTTTGTTACTACTTCCTCTCCCTTGGCAGTGCAATTGTGAAGACATATAAATAAATTTAGAAACTTAAATCCTAACATCTGTCCCAGTGTTTTCTCAGGTCAACATAAAGAATAATAATTTCACGTCCTGAAAGTGTTTCCTAATTTCCTTTTTCACTACATTTTAGTGTTGATTGATAGAATCTTTCACAGTAATAGTTTTAAACTATCATCTTTCATACCGGAGTTTTAGATTAGGATTATCTTATGATGAGGAGGAGCAAAGTTATAGATATTTTGGTCAAACATAGAAAATACCATTTTGATATTGTGAGATCAAGATGTCACAAGTCATATTAATTAGCTGGGGTGGCCATCTCTAATTAGGTTGACTCTAAAAATGAATCAGTTGTAGATGTATATCTAATGATAACTTTCAGATAATTTATTTAATTTTTTTGGTTCATGGGATATTTTGCTAACACAGTTAATGTCAAAATTTTAAGCAAAAATGTTGTGCAATGTGTAGCGCTCAGGGTATGTGTTGGGGACAATACTCAATGACTGCCCCACCAAATTTGAGCTCAATATGAGTAAAACAGTTTTTTTTTGTATTTCCTCAGGTCACTTAGCTATGGTAACCATCTTGAATGGGGTTGACTCCAAAAGTGAATCGGTTGTAGATTACTTTGTGAAAGTGCATCTACAGACGCAGGCAAAACCATCGCTTCTCGCTTTTGGTGGCAGGCAATGGAAAACTGTCAGTGTTTGATTGGTCTTGAGACTTTTTATTCAGATGAATCTGTTCATGGACAAATCTTCACGTTAACGATCTAAATACATCCATGTTCATAAATGTACATTGATGATTAATATGAAAATGTAACTTGAGCATTTTGTAGCATTTCTTGGTAAAAACAAGCCCCCCCCCC
>NC_051431.1:33296525-33304813 GCF_001649575.2 Kryptolebias marmoratus | reverse complement strand
GTATTAAATCCTGTTTTACATTCTGCCCTCACTGTTTCCTCCGTGGAGCAGCATCACTAAGGAGCGGACGGAGGTCATCCTCCAGGGAAGTCTGAGCCCAGATCCCAAAGCCCCCGAGGCGGTGTGGGAGGAGTACCAGTTCAAGTGTAAACCAGGAGACATTTCCAGACAACCCTGCCTCATCTCACCGTACCACTACAGGCTTGACTGGCTCATGTGGTTCGCTGCCTTCCAGGTCAGATGTTTTTAAAAGCTCGTAGAGAAGCTTCTTTGTGCCACGGATGGAAGTCAGAAAGAGGCAGTGGATTCATGTATTCTGATCAGTTAATCCCAGAACAAGCTAATATGGTTTCTTGTTGTTCTGCCCTGATTTTTCAGGCTCTACACCTTTTTGTTTTTTCCCCTCTTTATTTTCCTTACCTTTAGTTTACTGCTAGTTTGTGAAATGTTTGTGTTCAGACCTACGAGCAGAGTGAGTGGGTGATCCACATCGCAGGACGTCTTTTGGCCAATGATACCACTGTCCTCTCACTGCTCGACCACAACCCCTTCCAGGGCAGAGAACCCCCCAGGTAAAGAGGGATGTTACTGTCAATATGAATGTCACCAGAATATTTAGCCCATATAATGTAATTATTACAGTTTCTACATCATAATCTCCCCTAAGCATACTCTTTACTGCCATGGCTCTCAAACCTTTAATGCTGTGCCTCCCTTTGGAGGAAGAAATACTTTCAGGCCCTCTAATGGCTCGACAGGAAATAACAAAATGAATCAATTTTAACTTTAATTGCACAGTGTATAAAATAAAAAAGGTCTAGGTTTACTCCTGAAGCCCCCAGAAGAGAGAGAGAGAGAGAGAGAGAGGTAGAGAAACCCACGGGAAGGTTAATCATATCAAATGGGACATTTTGTCTTTAGATTGCTATTTGGACATGGAGGTTTTATTTTGTTTGTTTATTTATTTTCAAAATAAACAATCAAAAAAAGAACTGCACTGGCTAGAAGAACAAATTCCAAACATGCAGCGGCTGAGTCAAGGCCACCTTTCCTCTGCCATTCTAGCTCCGTCTGAATTCTGTCATCAGTATGGAAATTTCTGCTACTCCTCATAGTACCACAGTGTTGGTTTGTGTTGCCATTTTAAAGGATTGTTTTTTTTTTTAAAGTAAATAATAAAAACAAATGCTGCAGTTGTAAGGTATTAAAAATGGTTCTGGCTTCTTATGAAGAAGGTATTCTCATGATTGACATCACTTTCTGGCCAATCAGTGGCCTGCAGTCTGCTAACATCAACTCTTCAACCCAACTCAGCTCACGTGGAACCTCAGCTGAGTAGATTCTAAGAAGCAAGCTCAAAGTATGTGGGATCACCCAGTGGAAAGACTCTTAACCCACACTGGATCAACCTGAGTAGGGCCGAGTTGAGTCCATGGAAAAGCCAGAGAGGATATATAATCCCTCCAGCGATTTCTCGGTCTGCCCTGGGGTCTCCTCCCAGTGGGAAGTACCCAGAAAACCTCCAGAGTGAGGTGTCTAAGGCTACATTTACACTGTGGACGAAAGTGGTCCAAACCTGAATTTTCTTCTTTTTTTTTTTTTATGACATACCAAGGTTTTTCAAATCAGACCAGGTCACTTTGATATGTGGTCCTAAATTGGATACGTGAGGGTGCGCTGCCCAAACTTGGCACCATTTGTGGAAACAACAGAAGCGCTATGGACAGCACTGGCCCTGTGTTGTTGCTGTTTTTTAAACTTATGGGGATTCTCCTGAGACTTCAGGAAGAGAGGCGCAGTGGAAGAAATGCTCTGGATGCTGCGATTGTTGCGCGGAGTAGGACAGCTGTTATCAGCCGGAGGTTTCAGGCTTTACAGCACCTTCAGCTGGGGGACAGACGGCAGAAACGTTGCAGGGTAAGCTAACGCTGTTGTTTATATTCCTACCTTCGCTCTTTATGCCTGCATCTGATCACGCCCACGACCAATGAGTGAACGGGAGCTAAGCTTGCGCCGCCCACGAAGCAGGGCCGGCCCGGCTGGCCCGACTCCGAAGCAGGGACCGACCTCGAAAAAATGCTGATGGAAACGCATGCAAAGCAAGCGGAGTAGAGTGAAGCCGGGACCTTTAGAGCCGGTGGAAAAGGGGCATAATAGCCCTCAGTTTTGGGAATACTCTCATCTAGTCCTGGCAGCCTGTCACTGAGGCTTATTTTTAACTACTTCTGTGACTTCTGTCATGGTATTGGACTCACCTTCCCCTGTGTCCTCAGACTGCCTTCTTAAAGGTGGACATGGTGACCAGATTAAGGAAATAATCCTAAATAAAAGTGTTCCTTTCATCCTTCAACAATATCATTAGTCCAATTCAGCAGTCCCCCACCCAAACCAATCACAGCCAGGGATGTGGCTTGCTTTCCTTTTCCAAGTTGTCAAATGCTTTGGCTCCTTGAGGCCAAGTGAAAGCTCTTCTCTTTGGCCTCTCCAAATTCCTCCCATGCCCAAAGGTTTGCTTCCTTAACCACAGAAGCTGCAGTTCTTCTGACCACCTGTCAGCTGCTTCAAGAGTCCTGTGGAACAGCCAAGCCCTAAAGGCCTTCTTTTTCATTTTGACAGCCTCCATGATTGCTGCTGTTCACCAAAGAGTCCTCCAGCTGTCCCTGTGGCAGGTACCAATGACCTTTAGGCTGCATCTGCAATAGAAGCCTTAGACATGGCTCGTTCAGATTCTATGTCCCTGACTTGGGATGTGTAAAGAATACTGCTGGAAGTGTGAGTTGAAGATCTCACATATTGGGGCCTCTGACAGAAGTTCCCAGTTCACCCTCACTATTGGTTTGGGTTTTTCAGCTCTGCCCCTCTCTTTACCCAAGTGTCCAAGATGCCACAGTCCTGATGATACAGTTACATACCCAGATGGCACCCCTTCCAGGACACCATCCAGAAACTCCAAGAATGTTGGGTAATCTGAACCGATGTCCTCTCATTCGCTGGGAGAGAATTCTCTTTCTCTGGGCAACTTCAGAGTAGGAAAGAGTCCAGGGGTCAGTTTCCAGAGCTCAAACTGTGTGTAGAGGTAAGCCTAACTATAATATTTAGTTGGTATCACTAAACCCAGCTCTTTTTCACAAGCTCCAGCTCTTTTCCTGCTAGTGAGGGGAAATTCCATATTTTTAGAGACAGTTTATGTCACCAGGCATGCCTGGGGCCTCGCCTGCTACCTGGCTTACTTATGTAGCATGAAGGGGCCCCTTCTTTTTATGATCTCTGGTCTATACCCATCTTTCAATCAACTTATCTGTGTAAAAGGTTATTCTGTTATGACTGAATTCCTGGTATCGCTTTAGATAAGTTGTTCTCCGATGCTTTACACACTGAGGATATCTAATCTACACAGAATATCCTTCGTTCTCCCTCACACTTATTGTAGACATTTATTAATTTATGCAGAGATGACATCTGTTTTGATGATTGTTGAAGATTTATATGTTCATTTATCTAATAAGAAATTAGTCAAATGGTATAACAAATTGTATTATTCTTTGTCATTACAGAAGACAGTCCAGTGACCCTGCTAACAAAATTTCTTTAAAACAGGACAAGATAAGATGCTAAAGTTCCCGACTTTGTCAGAATCTGAGTGGCTGAGTAATTTGACATTTTGTCACTTTTGATAAAACCAGATGGACTATGGCTCTTCCACCCAGTTTTTTCATCCTGGTTACTTCTCTCCTCTTCTATGACCTAAGATTAAAGCATACGTTCTCTCTAGGTTTGTTTTGTAAAGTCCACCAGTAGAAAATCCAGATAACTATTTATACATTTAAGAGCTAAATCCAGATAAAGAATTGCTCATGGACACTGTGTTTCCCTCCAACTCTCATCTCTATCAGCTGAAAGCTCCAGATCCCTCATGCCGTCACCTTAACCCTCCTGGATGACCTTCCAAACAAGCTGTTGACCTCAACTGATCCGTGGATTCCAGCCTTCCACAGGCCTAGTCAGGGACACTCAACTTGCATGTCGTTTTTTTCCAGGGAGGCCCACCCAATCCAACTGTACCACACTAAGGCACCTATTCCCTTCCGGTGCTGAGAAAGCGATGTTTGGTCTGGCTATGACAGATTAAGCTGTTGAAAATTGATGAATAAAATGTGCTTCTAATCTGATCCTTCCTCAAACTAATCTGACAATCTGGCAGAATTATTAACATTCTTCTGACCTAAATTCCAAAGTGAAAATGCTTATAAAATAGTCTCAATTGTCCAAATCTTTGTGCGTGTAAAACCTTTAGTAGTGGAGAAAGTACACTTCCCACATCATCTGCTACATGCAGCACCTGACAGCACTGGGTTCACAAGGATGTGGCTTCCTGTAGTTTCTTTCTGGCTTGGCCTGGCCAAGCCCCAGAAGCCAAGGTTCAACCATCAAACACTCTCCAGCGAAAAAACTCCAAAACAAATGTTCATTTTAATACAAACCGGAAAATCCAACTAACAGGAAAATTGCAAATTTATATACAGTGCTTAACAGTTATTGTGTTATGATACCTGCAACTTGGTTTCTGAACAGAAATCATTTCAACAGCAAGTAACGGATGTTAACTTAAACATGAGGCAACATAACATAGGATGCAACATCTTATTAGGTTTTATTTTAGATAAATTATCAGAAATTATTGGTTTAAGATGTTCAATTAGAAACTGAATTGTGCTGCACAACATTCTGTTACAAGATCATTTAGAGACAAGACATGACTTTTGATGGTCTAAGGGTACATAGATCTTGGCTTAAGGAGAAAAAACAATGATTAAAATTCTTAATAACTATTTCTTTTGTATCCTCTCAGGTGGGTCAGAGGAGAACATTTCAGATACAAGTTCAGCCAGCCAGGGAGTGCCAGCGCAGCACAGGGCAAGTGGTGGATAAGAAAACGCATCGGAGCTTACTTTCCCCCCGTAGACCTGGAAGGACTCAGAGGCTACTTTCAGTCCAGGAACTGGCCCCACCCACACATAAAGTCATGAAGTCTAATGTGACCCTCATGAAGAACTGACAGTGATCACTCTATCCGTTCATTCATTCATTCATTCATTCATTCCGAGACAATGTGACAGTCTATAGGGCTATAATTCATGTACATTGTGTTTTTGCTGTAAAATCCACAGAGTACATACCCAAACGTAAACCTGTTTAAATAAAGATGATCAAACCAACAGTGTTTTCTACTGTATTTCTCCTACTAGTTAATTTTCTTTATAAATCTCTAAATATGTCAGATTGCTGGTTTTGACATTATATTTTAAAGTAGTTGAACATTTTAAAAACAACTATATATGAACTTGGAAAAAAAAATTAAAACACAGCAATGTAACTACTGTGTCAGAATAAATGTAGTTTTATTGGTCTGTGTGCCAGGGTACCAGTAGGTTGCTGGTTCAAATCTTGTGTGGGTTTTCTCCTGATATTCCAGTTTCTTCCCACAGTCTGGAAACATGCATTTTAGGTTCAATGAAGATTCTAAATTGACTGTGTGTGTGTGTGAGATTGTATACATACCTGCTTTTGTTACCTTGTTAGGACTATTCTTGATATATTCCCTGACCTCATCAGGACCAGTAGTCCATATGGGGACCAAAGCCTGGTCCTAATATGGTGGAATGTCATGTTTGGGTCAAGGGTTAAGTTTAGAGCTAAGATGTGACTTGCATTTAAGTAAGAGTTTGGCATGTACAGGTAGTGGCTGAGGTCATGGTTAGGCTACAGAATTCAATAGAAGTGTCATAATAAGGATAAAAACACAAACTTGTGTGAGCATGGGTGCTTGTCTTGTCCATGACCTACCCCTCCCCTGTTGACTGCTGTCACATTCAAAACCTCAAATGTGGCAAGATGGGTATAGAAAATCAGTGAGTAATTAGGTAAGAGAGAGGACTGTCCTAGAAGTTTAAAAACAAAACCACTGGATTTCTGTTGAAGACACGTTACTTCCCATCCAAGGAGCTCTCTCAGTTCAGAATTAGAGTGGGGAGTTTCAAACTATAAAATGAGATGCTCTGTTTATGCAGCTGAATTATCATTCAGATTAACTGAGGACTGTTAGCGTATTTGTTTGGCTCACAAGAGATGTTTTGGTCACATGTTTGAAGGTTTGAATTACAGGGAAAATGACTGGGTATCAGTCTTAACGCTCCATTGTAAGTTTTAGAAAGCTTAAATCTGAGACTCCATCCTTTGTTTAAAATGTATTTTTCTTGTTTGACATAGATGGCTTCCTTCACCCCCCCCCCCCCCCCCTCTCAAACCATGTCTTCTCTGTCCAAAATATTGTCGTGTTTTGGCTTCCGGTGTGGTGGAGGCGTGTCGGTAAGTGAAGATACACGACAAGAAAAAAGCGGGTCTCTTGCATTAAACTTTACTCTTCCAGTAACAGATGAGTTACAATGGCAACTAAGTTGTTCAAACTTACAACTATGTTGTTTCCAGCCTCTAGCTCTGGCACAGACAGCATTTAGCAATGTCCAGGCAGTGAGCAGCGAGAGCCGTAACTAACAACAACAGAACACCTCTTTTTTTCTCGCGATACTAGCCTCGTCTCCAGAACTGTGTTGCATTTACTAACCTAACTTAGGCTCGGAAAACTGAAATAAAAGATACAAAACCAACTTATAATCTAATAAAGTTTAACCTTCTTTACAATATGAACATTTCGGTCCTCAAAGGAGTGTCCCTTATCCTTTAGGTGTAGGTGAACCGAGTCTTGTCCTGAAGAGGTGGCTCTCCTCTGTTGAGCCATGCGTCTGTGGAGAGGTTGTTTAGTTTCTCCAATATAGAGTTCTGGACATTCCTCGTTGCACTGATGCACTGACCTGCAGACACCACACCACTCAGTTTGTTTCTCAGGTACTCCAGCAACATACAGGATGATGATGTTCTTTGTTCTGTGGCATGCTAGATTTCCTTGCTGACTTGACAAAAAGCCCAGTTAGCATTTGAAGAGCTTTTTTGTTGTGTTTTTGTTCTTTTTTGTTCCTGTCCTTGTGGGGACATGTCTGACATGACGGTGTGGCGTTCTGATGACAGAGAGTTTGTGTTCCAGAGGGTGGTGAGAGTCAAACAGAAGGTACTGATCTGTGTGGGTTGGTTTCCTGTAAACCTTGATGTTGAGACTTCCATCTCTTCCCATGTTCACCAAACAGTCCAAAAAAGGCAGCTTGTTGTCATTAGTATCCTCTCTGGTGAACTTGATGCTGTTGTCAACAGAGTTGATGTGTCTGGTGAAAGCTTCTACTTCCTCGTCTTGGATTTTGACCCAGGTATGGTTCACATATCTGAACCAGTGGCTCAGTGTTGTTCCCTTGAAAGAGTTCAGGGCTCTCTGTTCCACCTCCTCCATGTAGAGATTGGTCACAATGGGTTACATTGATTATCCCATGGTACAACCATGCTTCTGTCTGTAAAAACTGTCATTGTACTTGAAGTAAATGGTGGAAAGAGAGGTCCAGCCGGGTACAGATCTGTTCTGGGGTGAAACTAGTCCTGCTGTCTTGATTATTATCAAGCACAAGTTGTTTTTTGACATTCTCTGTGATGTGGTGTGTTTCCAACAAGAGAGTCTAAAATACTGGCAAGATGTTTTGCAATATTATGTCATTGAGTTTATACAACACTTGTCCGGTCAAGTAAAAGAAAGGAACTTTGTCTGTTGCTCGGATATGGGTTATCAGTGCTATAGGCGCCGGAACCACTGGAGCCAGGGGGCCATTGGCCCCCCCCACTTTCCGGCCCTGCCAGTGCGCTGCGTGTTCCCACCAGACGGCTGCACAGACTGCACGCGACTCTCACAGACTGTGACTAACATGTCTCTGAGTTTATATAGAGACAGAAGCACAAATAAAACCTACAGCATTGAGATCTGGACCAAATTCTTAAAGCTCCAGTCCAGTGTCATAACAGTCACCAAAAGGTTTCTGCAGATGCGATAGCGCGGAGTCGGGGTTGGGATCATTAACACATGAAAAAAGGCTCTGGCTCTGATACGTCCGTGTCTGGAACAATTCTGAATTTTATTGCCACATCTGGTCTAAATGCAGTATTTACAGCATCTGTGGCGACATTTTCTTTCCAATGCACCATTGGGATGAAAAGCGGGAGAGAGAGAGAGAGAGAAAATAATGTTTTCGGCTCATATTCGTTAACGGCTCCTCCAGTCAGACCAAATGCTCCACTTCACCCAGAGAGCGGATCATTTTTGCTGTTAGGTCAAAAAAATAATGGTGCAATATATA
>NC_051431.1:33291503-33295293 GCF_001649575.2 Kryptolebias marmoratus | reverse complement strand
TTTTACTAATATAATGTTTGGTTATATGTTCCAAGTCTGACAAAGTTTATGTTGTTTTAATACCGAATGCTCTTAATTAGTTCCGCCGCACAAGCGTTTGTATATTCCTGTTGCTCAGATGTTGGATTCTTCCATCTCTGCCCGTGCGCATGTTATTTACCTGTGTTTACTTTTATTGTGGTCATTTATAAAGCTGTTGGTTGGTTTGACTAATTATCATTACTCATATTAACATATTGGAACAAAAAGTCATAGCTGAAAAAGCGTTTCATTATTCAATTTTTATTGATGTTAGACGATGATTCCATGCATGTAAAATTAATAAGGTGACAAAACACTCCGGTGGCCCCCCCACCTAGAAAATGAATCCGGCGCCACTGATCAGTGCCCCACCCTGGATCCAGGCCTAAGGTAGGGGCTTGTTGGCAAGTGCCTGGTTGGGCTCACCCCAAATTAGTTACATGGATTCACTTTCCTGTGGGCCCACCACCTGCAGGATGGATCATATGGGTCAGGTGCATAGTGGTATGGGCAGCAGCTGAAGGCATGGGCCTACCAAGAGCCAGTTTTAGGAAGTTTTGGTGTGTGTGAAGTTACCGACTAGATATAGTCATGCTCACTTCAATGCACAGCATGGGTCCTGGAAGCATTCTCCTTGAGAAGAGCTGGACTTTTTTTCCACTCTGAAGTTGCCTATGGTGAGAGGAGCTGAGCTGGTGTGGGCTTACTTATAACCCCCAGGCTTGGCATCTGTGTGTTGTTGTTTTCCCTCTGTACTGTGCTGTTGTGATGAAGAAGGAGCTGAGCTGCAAGGCAAAACTCTCTTCTTACCAGCCAGTCTACTTTTCTACCCTCACTCTCATGGTCATAAACTCTGGGTACTGACCAAAAGAACAACATAGGTAGTTGAAATGAGTTTTCTCTGCAGGGTAGCTGGGCTTTCCCTTAGAGTTAGGTTAAGTTGTAGCTTTTCTGATTAAAACTTGGAAATGTCTAAGATAAACTTAGTTTAAAACTCTGAGATGAAAGATAACAGGGAATAAGAATTTCTTCAAGACCTTGAACACCTTGAGTTCAACTCCACAGCTGAAACTGTTATCAGCTCCTCATTGCAGCACACCTTTTTTGAGGCGATACTAAAACAAATAAAGTCTCTATTCTTTCCAGATGGCCAATCTAAAAAGGGAATCAGGAATCAGATTTTGAATTTTATATTTGGGATTTCAAGCAAAATCCTTTCCCTAGGAAGGACTCCATTGAAATGATATACAACACAGTTCAACATCCACCTCTGCGCTTCTACATATCAACTCAACCAAAATCAGCACTAAGTGAAGAGTCTGATGATGACAACCATGGCTATAGTGATTGTGTCATTGAGTCTGATGATGAAGCAGATAATGAGCCACATTACGAGCCACTCCCTTCCAGAGGTGTTCATTGTGTATGAAAAATGCTTCACAGATTCCTCAGTAGCCAGAGAAAACCCTTCAAGTTCAAGTCAGGAAACTAGAACAGTTGTCATTGGTGATTCCGTGGCTTTTTCTATGGACATGAACAATGCTTCTTTGGAAATTAACTCTGAACATGAGATCATCATTGGTGCACAGCAAACATCAAATGATGATTCCCTCAGTGACCCACTGATCTATCAACCTGATGGCTAACCTCAAAGTCCTCTTCAAATTTTGCCTGAAACAGTTTTGATCTTGCACCTTTCAGACATATTCGGTTAAATGATAGAGGCATTTTCTGACCCCAAGATCTTGAACAAAACACTGACATTCAGACATTTACTCCCTGACAACACAGCAGAGAAGAGTACCAGTTCTGGTGTAACCAGAGATGTCTACAGTAGCTTTTGGGCAGAGTTTTATGAGAGATGTACCTTTGGATCAACTTTGAAAGTGCCATTTGTCAGGCATAATTTATGTGCTGCTACATGGAAAGCTATTGGGAGAATTCTTCTTAAAGGATTTCAAGATTGTCAGTACTGGCCAATCAAACTTGCCCCTCCTTTTCTTGAGAAAATGCTTTATGGGACAGTGCACAGTGAACTTAAGACAAGCGTTCTTCAGTTTGTGAGCTCCTTAGAGTAAGAGGTCCTCAAGCAAACTTTAAGTGATTTTAGCTCTATTGATGATGACTATGGCGTCAAATTTACACAACATAAGTTTGTATTCCACAAGCGTGTATTATGCTCCACATGTGCATTGAATGTCCCACGTGTGCACATTTTAGTGATTACCGCAGTAAATGGTATTGATCATCTCTGTAACAAAAATAAAACAGAAGTACTCTGTTTTCCCAATGACACCGTGTCAGATGTTACAGAGACAATAGTCCCACTAACCACTGATCATCCAAGCATTGAAAATCTAATCATTCACATTGGAGCCAAGCATCTGGCCAAGAAGCACTCTGAAATACTAAAAAGGACTTTAGCCATCTTCTAAGCACACTTGGAAATCTGAAAATGGAGGTCCTTATCAGTGGACCAATACCGAAACCTGGACGTGGAGATGAGAATTACAGCAGACTGCTTATGATTAACAGATGGCTTATTAAAGAATGCTCCTCCAAATCCGTGAACTTTATTGACAATCACAAGATCTTCTGGGAATGCCGTCACTTATACAAACAAGACGGAGTCGGCCTAAATAAAGAGGGAAAAAACTTTTCACTGCCAACATCTTCAATGCTTTTAATTACACAAGGCCATCTCCCCCAGTCCAGGACACTGATGTCAGCGCCTCAGCTCAGGAGGCGCCCACAGTTTCTAAACAAACTGATAACCAGCCATCTTCCAGGACTCCAGCTGAAAACATGTCACCAACACTGCCTGTGAGACAAGACCAGGACCTGTCCCCTCAGAACAGTACAGGAACACAGGATAGCTCCATACAGCTGATGTTCCTTAACTTTACAGAGAAAATGGATCTACAAGTTCAGCTAGGAAGGTCTCTCTTAAGTTCCCAAAAAACATGCTTGAGTTCTGAACCTCCTGATTATGGCCCAACAAAACAATCAGACCAACATGAACTCTGTATGTCTGACGTCTGAGACAGGGGCCCAGACATTAATAAACCTGTCACTCTCCAGAAAGCGTCTGGCCCCCTGGCAGTAAGCTACAGGAGCTTCCCTGTTAGAATTACTAATAGAACAATAGCAAGGAAACACAGTGCCCTAAATGCAACTCTCAGATTAATCCCCTGTCTTAAGCAACCTCAAGCTATGGAATTATCTACCCCCCAAGACACTTAAGCTGGCTCTGCTAAATATAAGATCACTATCAGCAAAGGGACTTTTAGTTAACGACTTCATCACTGAGAACAATATTGATGCTGTTTCTCACAGAAACATGACTGGATGACATCAATGAAACACCTGTACTCATTGAGTCAGCACCCCCTAATTACAATTTTTTGAGTGAAAATCGTATATATAAAAGGGGTGGAGGGGTTGCTGGAATCATTCATGATTCATTAAACTGTAAAAAGGTTTCCCTGGGAAATTTTGACTCTTTTGAATATTTAGGAATCGAGGTAAAAGGCCACAAACGAACTCTGACACTAACTGTATACAAACCCACAAAATGTGTGTCAAATTTTTTCAATGACTTAAGCGAACTGTTATATATGATATGCATTGATTATAACTGTCTAATAATTATGAGAGACTTTAACATCCATGTTGACAACACAATAGACAGAGAGGCAAAAAAGCTGAATGATGTACTTCCAAACTTTGGTTTGACTCAACATGTTAAACAGCCGACACATAATCTTGG
>NC_051431.1:33288356-33290467 GCF_001649575.2 Kryptolebias marmoratus | reverse complement strand
CTGAAAGTAAATAAACTCTGTTCAAGCTTTAATGCAGACTCTTTGGCTGTTTTTTGACTCTCTGACTCCATGCATCTTTTCGATCTCGAGTGAGGAGGTCTAGCAGGTTTTCCGGGTTTCTGTGAGTTTTTCTGACCTCGACAATCCCCAGAACCAGAACCAAACATGGAGAAGCAGCTTTCAGTTTCTCTGCACCATCAATCTGGAACAAACTCCTGAAAAACTGCAAAACAGCCGAAACCCTAAATTCCTTTAAATCAAGGCTGAAAACTCACCTGTTTAGAGCTGCCTTTAATTAGTATGCTGCAAACTAATTCAGGTGTAAAGCTGCTCTGAACAAAATATCTTAATACATATTGACCATCTCCTTATGATTATCAAGTGTATCTGCTCCATGATTTCTTTTTTTGATGACTATAATGATGTTTTTGATGACTTTAATAATTTTTTGGTTATTGTAATGATTCTACTGATGGTTTTATGATGTAAAGCACTTTGAATATCTTGCTGCTGAAATGTGCTATACAAATACATTTTTACTTACTTTCTTACTAAATTCATAAAACGTTTACTCATCAAACTCTGACTCAGCTGCATTGGACAGCCTCCAATGCGAGTCACTGTGTTTATGAAGTAGTCCGCAATCACTTTTGGGTCACTGTTTGTGAAATATGCCTCCATCCACATTATGTGACTAAATCCATCAGTACAGCCATTAATTGCAGTGCTATACGGCTTCAGTTTATAAAAGTCCATATGCCACAGTGCGTTGGGCCCTTTGCTATTGTACTGCTGACGTTGGAGATGCCGTGCTCGTGGAAGTTCAACTCCCACTAGATCCAAAATCTTGATCCTCATTGTCTGCTGAGGAACAACAAAACCTCTTTGAATGGCACGCAGATTTAACCACCTATAGCCTTGCAGTCGATCACTGCCAGTGGCATTCAAATTAAAGTGGTCACTTCTGCCGGGTCGAGTCAGAAACTTCTCCAAGGTCAATTCCATTTGGCCAGCGAGTTCTAAGGTCCATTCACCTTTGTTCGCAAGCTGAGTCTGAGTGTTATCTGTTCGGTACATTCCAGGCAACCTTGGCCCAAACAGCTGCCTGTGTCTTCTGAATTTCACGAAACACCAGGAAACTGCCAAGCCCAAAAAGCAGAAATCCTGGTAAACATCCAATTATGTATACATTTTCAATATCCACAACCAATCTTCCACTTGTTCCAGTAGCCAAAATGTGTCTGGCTGAAAATGTCCCGTCGGAGCAGGAGGACTCCCCTGTGCCCAAACTTCTCGTCGAGAAAATTTGATCTATTGCGTCGAGAGACCAGCTGACCAGATCCATAATAATTTAATTTGATTCGGAAATTATGCAAAGAGAGGCTCCAAAGAAAGAAAGACAATTCAAAAAAGCAGAGAGAGAGAAAAAAACCCAGATTAAGTATTTCCTTATTTGTAAAACCAATACCAAAGTATAATTTAACAAGACGTTCAACATTCATCATTTTACCACAGTTGTAAGACAGCTTTTTCGCGTCGGAGTTCTGATAATATTATGACTTTATTCTCATAATATTACAACTTTATTCTGGTTCTTAAGTTTATTCTTCATAATCTTACTGTCAGGATTGGGTTTTTCTTTGAGTTCTTTTTTGTATTTAGGGTTATTGTTTTTTCGTGTTTTCTTTCTGGTTATCCTGTGTTCACTTTAAACCCTGTACAAAAGACACTGTTATTGTTGCTTTTATTTTGTTATTGGATTGTACGGAAGTGCATTGCTATCACGCAAGAAAAAATAAATTGAATGCTATCACGTTAAAACGTGATACGTATCTTGTTTAAACGTGATAGTATCTTGTTAAAACGTGATACGTATCTTGTTAAAACGTGATAATTATCTTGTTAAACCGTGATAATTTTATGTCCAGGAAGTGGCGGTATTATGCTTGGCTAGTACAGTGGCTAACAGGAATTGGTCAGGTTTCCCTTCATGTTTGGCCTACACGGATACGGATGCTGCTTTGCACTGTGGTTAAAACTCTGACCAGGATCCTAAACAGAACGGGACTGCACAGAAGGAAACGTCAGTCCGGTCCTCTAGCTGTGACGGC
>NC_051431.1:33270443-33288256 GCF_001649575.2 Kryptolebias marmoratus | reverse complement strand
GTTTTAACGTGATAGCATTCAATTTTTTTCCCCCTGCGTGATAGCAATGCGCTTCCGTAGGATTGTCTTCATGTTTAGTTCTGTCTTTTGTATTCTTGTCATCTTCACTTGTCTTCAGCTTACCTCTGGTTTGCCTGCCAGCCAGTCTTCACCTGCCCTGAGTTAGTAATCGCTCACCTGTGCCCACTTCTCCTAATTACCTGCACTTTTTACAACATGCTCGTTTTCCTATCTTCATGTGCTGTCTGGATTTCCTCGTGTCTCGCCCTCATATCTTAGCTACTCTGGATCTTTGTGAGATTGTGTTATTTAGTTTTTCGTTGCTGCCAGTCAGCCTTTTGTTTCTGTTTTCTTGTTTAGAATAAATTGGTTTTCTTGGAGCTCACAATGAATCACCAAACCCGACACGACTTTATTCTCGTAATATTGACTTGATTGTCGTTATTTATTTATTTGCGTGGCCCTAATACTCTGTCTAGTTTTTTAACTAATCACTTGATTGAATTTTCCCTTGGTAACCTACGGCTTAGCGTGAGCTGCAGAGAGGCGGGGAGGACCGGAGCTCCGGGCTTCATCAGCAGCTCCTCCTCCGAACCGAACCGAGCCGACTGACTCTTTACGCACAGCCAGGACTCAGACACACATGTGTGGAGCTCTCACTCTTCTCCCCTCTGTTTGAAGCGAAGCGAAGCGGAGCCATGTCCAGGAAGAAAGCAGCGAAAGGGACCCGTAGCTGCAGCGGGCGGACCGTGAAGGCAGCACCGTCCTCCGGACTGGTTTACCCGAGCAGACCGGCCATCAGCTGCAGCTGCAGCGGGGAGTTTCATGACGTCACCTTCAAGGTGAGTCCGACACGCTCGAGCTGCTACCCCTTAGCAGAAAACAGGTGGAAATGAAACTAAAGTAAACTTCAGCTGGGCTCACTTTGCCCTTGTTATTTCTTTAACCTTAAAGAGTCCTGGTGGGGGCGGGTGGAGGCTGCCAAAAGTTGCCATGTGTGCATGTCTGTTGGCAAAATGGCTCAGGATCCACTGGACGGACTAAATGAACTCTCATAAAGTAATCAGTGGCTGTACATAACTGATAAGTGTTGAGGTAAGGATTTTCACCTGCATTCCTCCTCCTTCACCTCACCCGAGTTGGTTGATGGAAAGAGACCGGAAGGAGACAAAACCTTAAGTTTAAAGATTTATTTTACCAAAAGCAGAGAGAAAACACCAGTTATTAAAACCAAATGCATTTGGGAGACAATCCTCAAATAAAATGTGGGAAAACACATCACCTCAAAGTGTCAGCAAAGCACCCCAAAGATTGTCTGAGGAAACAAAGGATGTTCTCTGGTTTTAATGCTTAGGTCCCCTCCCCTCCTTCAGAGGATGTCCCTCTTCTCTGGAGGTCAAAGGGCAACTTCTTCCCCTTCGTGCCTGGCACTCTGGCTCAAATCCAGAGCTTCTAACACATACCTCTCTTTCCAGATAAACTAACAACTACTTGTTAAAGGTTTTAAAATGGTGACTAAATATAAAATGGCGATAAACACAAATCAGATTAAGATATAATAATCAAATGTTAAATAAAGCCTGGGAGAATAAATACAAGGCCTTATATTCCACAACATTTAGATTATATGTAGAACTGCTGCTCTTCTTATGATTAAATGCTGTTTAAGTGAAGGCTTGGTTTTGACTAATTCCACATAAGCCATTTAGAGTCAACCCGTTTAAAGATGGCCACAACAGCCAGCTGACCTTCTAAACACAAGAAATTACAACTCAAGTCAGTTGAACAGATACTGAGTTAACATTGTGTGTGGTCGTAGTTCAGACGGATCCCTAGAATTCCCTATAATTATTGGACATTTACAACTGATTAACATTTAGAGCAAACTCTATTCAAGATGGCCACCACAGCCAAATGATCTAAGAAACATCTAAAATGGCCAAGTTTACAGATCTTAAGTTGTAAATGTGTGGTGGTTACTGAAAATCCTCCTCCAGGCACCTTCGCTTAAAACTTGAGCACGAACTGTCGGCGTCAACATAGTTTAGTGTTTCAGATATTTTGCTAACAGACAGATTTTATTTGCACTTTAATTAAACAAATTATTAGATGTGTCTACACCTGATTGTTTGTAATAAAATTCAAAATGACCACCGCAGCTAATCAACCCAAAAATGGCTCTAACTCAGTCAGTTTAACAGATACTGAGCTAAAATTTGGTGTGGTAGTAGCGGAGGGTCATTCACAAAACCGTTTAAACACGATGTCAGTGACACCTCCAGAATTTCTTTTTTTTGTTTAATTTATAAATGGGGATGTCATGTGCAGGCCACTGAAAATCATGGGGTGAGACACAAAACCATAAAAGAATTTAAGAAATGAAAATCTGCTATGATTGGCCAGGGCACACAAAGAGTCCTGGTGGTTCCAAACAACTTCCATTTACAGATGTAGATCACGGAGCTCACTGGGACCTTTAATGCTGCAGGTGTTTGCCTTTTCTAAATCATGTCCAATTAGCTGAATTTACCAGAGATGGACTCCAATGAAGCTGAAAAATGATCAGTGAAAACATGATACGTTTTGAGCGTCACGCAAGGACGGTGACTATCTCTCTCTTGTCATTATGGGGTATGGCGTGCAGAGAAGTCCATTTTTTTCCATAGGAGCAGTAATGTGTCTAAATATCTCACTTTCTCATCTGTGTGTAATGTTGCAGTCAGTTCAACAACCAGACAGTTGAGGGTGTGGTTTTCTTAATTTTTATTTTTTTGGGGGGTATAACTAATGATACAAACCGGGCATGTCCCTATATTTTAAGGGTATGTGTCTGGTACATAAGTGATCCTAATGAGGTGGTTGTTGTTGTTGTTCATTAGAGATGATTATTTTTTAAAAAAAGACAAATAAAAAGTATTCTTTACAAGCTCATAAATCAAAGTATGATTTAAAGAATAAACTGTTTTAAAACCCTTTGTCTCTCTCACTCTCAAAATATTCCGAGAATTGAATTTTTAAAGGAATCTTTCTACAGTGAAAACACTTTTTTTCCAAATCAGTATGTTTACTGAAGCTTGTAAGGGAAATTTAACAAAAATTTTTTTATTATTTTTGAGGAAACTCAAATCATTTCTTAAACGGCCTATGTGAGAGGTGTGAAGTGATGTAAAATGTAAAGCCCTGAAGTTTGTATTTTGCCAGAGTTCAGAGCCTAGAACTGATGTACAGGGTAAACAGCAGGTTGTGTAGAACACGTGATGAGATGACCCCAGGAACTCCAGGAGACCCGGAAGGGAGTGCGGTCTGTGTAGTTCGGGAGTGTGATCCGCCTGGATGCAGAATGCCGATACACAACTCCATATTAGGGATGGAAGATTACTGGAGAAGACACCGTCCAGGGTGGGGTCAAGAACTGATAGAAAATACATCGAACGAGAAGTTGTTTTTCAGACGTAGGCTGAGCTCTGAACTCTGGTAAGCGTCTCCTTTTAGCGCTAAAAGTAAATAAATCTTGCTTGAACTTTAAAGTGAACTCTTCAGCTGTCTTCTTGACTCCCTGACTCCGTGCATCTCTCCGATCTCGTGTGAGGACTTAAAGGTGGATTTTCGGGTTTTGGTGTGTTTCATTGTTATCCTCAAAAGAGGCTACAGGAGAACAGCATTTGGTAGGTGTGTGGGGTGTAAAATTATTTTTTTGTCTGAAATTGCTTCACTAAAAAAACCTTTAGTTTCTCTTTTGCTGATCTGAAGCCTGGATAAAGGATGAGAGTTGGAGCTGTAACATTAAAACAAACACAGAAGACTGAGTGTCTGTTAGGTTTCTTTGTGGGGACAATGGTGTGCATATCCACCTATGTGGGTGTTCAGGGTTCCATCTCCATTCAGACGGTCATTTTCTTTTTGTTAATGGCAACAGTATATTATTTGGTGTCCAATCCTGGTCCTAAAGGGCCTCTTATCCTGCATGTTTTAGATCTTATAGGTCTTATACATTGAAAACTGCTTTATTGGAGAACACTGTACTGTGTACTTTTATGAAAGACGTGTACACGGCATAATTCTCTATACATAAAAACTTTTGGGAAGTGACTGCTACACACCCAAAAAACTCTTGAATGGTGATCGTATGATTAAATGTAGAAAAAATTTCAGTCAAAGGATTGTTTTTGGTTTAAGATGAAATGTGTGAAGCAGTCTGTTCCCCTCTTAGACTAAATTAACATTTGTTAAACCTTCTTACCGGAATTACCACTTCTCTTTTCCATGTGTCTGCTTTAGGTGATGCTGGTGGGAGATTCAGGTGTGGGGAAGACTTGTCTGCTGGTTCGCTTCAAGGATGGAGCCTTTCTTGCTGGGAGTTTCATTTCCACCGTGGGCATTGATTTCAGGGTAGGCACACAAGCTTGTACAAAAGTGTAGTGGAGATCAGATTTATTTTGGTGTATCAAAAAAAGTTTATGAAGAAATTTTAAAACTTTCACTTCCTGAATTAATTTTCAATATAAAATCTGATATTTCTTGATGGAAAAACAAATAGACAGAGGAAATTGTTTGATCTTTGATTGAACTTTCCAGAATTTGTGATCATTCTGAGTATTGGTCAAGCTAACTTTGGACTTGAATACTATAGAAAATAATTAGGAGACGTAGACTCAGCGCTGTAAACTGGGGATGAAGTGAGGAGTGGCCAGAGACGTGTGTGTGTGTGGGGGGGGGGCATTTGCCTGTATTGTTTGCAAAATATCTCATGAATTTGTAAACAGATTCTAATGAAACTTTCAAAAAGTAATCATTGAATGAACATTTTCAAGATGAAAACAGCAAAGCAATCTTAGCAAATACAAAATGACAAGGGGAAAAAAAAAAATGCCCATCCAGTTTTGCAGATATTGAGCTAATATTTGGTATGGAAATAGCTTAGCATGTGAGCTAAACTCTCATGAAAATTAAATTCACTCCCCTCCCTCCTGAGGTTCATTAGGGTCTTTGTTGGCCTGGCTCACAGAAAGATGTTTTGTTCTCTTGCATGAAGGTGTTGATTAAAGTGAAAATGACTTTGTATCAGCCTTAATGCTCCATTATAAGTTTTGGAAAGCTGAAATCTGATACCTGCTTCTGTTTGTTTTTTCTTGTTTGACATAAATGGCTTTCTTTATTATTTCACATTTAATTGTAACTATTATTACATTAAGTATTATAATTTTTTATCACTATTTTTGGACAGAAAAGACAGATGCTTTGAGAGGGGGTGATATATATATTTTTTTTTCAAGGAATGAGACCTTTTAATTATTAACCCAAAAGGTCATTGTGCAGGACTCTGTACCCCCACTACCCACCTATGTCCTTATCAGTATATGAATGAGAATATAAAACAGTGCTGTATATAGCTGTGTGTATGACTGGGTGAACGAGAAACTGTCAAGTGCTTCGCAGAACCTGGAGAGGTAAATAAGGTGCTATACAAGTTGTGGACCAGTTACCATTACTCTGACCTCCCCCTGGATGATGGAGCTCCTTACCCCATCTTTAAGGCTGATGCCATGGTTCTCAACTGGAAAAAGGTGGAATGCTTCCTCCAGGTCAGCTTTAAGCAAAGGAGTTCAAGTATCAGGGAGTCTTGATCACAAATGATGGTAGAATGAAGCAGGAGTTGGATCAACAGATTCAGGCCTCATATGTGGTTACAGTATGAGGTTGTTGCACTAGCCTGTGGTGGGTAAAAAAGGAGATGAGCCAAAAGGTACAGCTTTAAATGTACTGGTCTGTCCATGTTCCAACCCACACCTATGGTCACAAGATCAAGAGCCTGGATCCAAACAGCTGAAATGAGCTACCTTCGTTGAGTGGAGGAGCTGACTCTCATCACAGCCGCTTTAGAGTAAACAGGCCCTGTCCATGAGATCTTCATCAGAAACCACCTGGAGAGTTTCAGATGCAGCTTCCAGGAGCTGTGCCCAGAAGGTAGTTGGTACTTGTAACAGTGGCAACCCTTTGGTGGCCTTAGGGGCTGGTTGCCCCAGAGGACTCCTGAAGCAGCTGACGGGTACAGGGTGGCCAGAAGGACTGCAGCTTCTGTGGTTGTGGAAGCAAAAACTCAGGCTTAGGAGGAATTTAGAGAGGCTATGGATAAGGACTTTTGGTTGGCCTCAAAAGGAGGTTCTGGAAAATGTTTGATTGAGAAAAGGAAAGCAGACCCCACCACAGGCTGTGCTTGGTTTGGGTAGAATTGCAGGATATTGTAGGATGGTAAATAAGGACATTTTGAGGAGCTCTCTAATCCAGTCACCATGCCCATCCTTGAAAAGGCAGAGTCTTGGGACTTGGAGGAAGGTGAGTCTATTACTGCAGCAAGATACAAGGAGTGGAGAAATGTGCCTGAGATGTTGAAGGCTCTTGATTTTGTGGAGTTGTCATGGTTGACACATCTTTAATATTGCATGGAGGACTGGGACAACACCTGTGGAGTGACAGACTTGGGTGGTAAAAAAAAAAAGGAACTATTGAGATCACACTTCTCAGCCTTCTTGTAAAAGTTTGCTACAGGGTGCTGGGAATGAGGCTTTGACCAGTTATCAAACCTCAGATTCTGGTAGAATAGTAAGAATATCTGTTTATTTAGTTGGAATATTCTACCTTGTCTTTAATGCTTCCTTAGTTGTTCTGCTTTAAGGCAATAAACTCACTCAAGCTCCTCTCACCACTTCTTCCTTCGTGAGTGCCAACATACCAGTCATTAATGGCAGATTACAGACACATTTGCAGCCTTAGCACTATCAGCAAATACAGTCCGGTTCGGTTCCAAAAATGACAAACTAAAACCTGTCATGCTAATGTGTAGTTTGTTTGTTTTTTTAATACTCACTAAAATTCTTCTTTTACAGTAGTATACTGTTTTTGAGAAAGAGTTGTTTCATAAAGCAGAAGAACAAAACACTGGCACTTCTTTGGCTAGGCAATAGCCGAGACGGGAGGAAGACTTTTGCCTCTTTTTCCGCACTTTGACTGACAAGGTAACTATTAGACAGAACAACACTTTAAACAGATTCTCTGTAACTTATAATAAATATAGGTAGTACAGCAGTGAGTTTCAAAGCAGCACTTTTCAGCATCAACAGGAATGTGTAGTGGTGACCTTCAAGATAAGTAGTTGTCAGAACTCTGTAAGATGTCTTTAAAATAAGACGGGCTTCTTCCAACCAGTTTCTCTTGTTTACATTTCTCCTCACAGAAGAAACGCAAAAAGATTTATGCACCAAAAATCAAACTTCAAACGATGCCTTTGCTAATGTTTTCTAAATTTTTATTTTCCCTGGGAGACCTTACTTAGAATTGCTGATGACATTAATTTTTTTCTATAGTGGAACAATCTGTCAAAAGGGGAGAACGTGGAGGCGAACCCAGTACGCAGACTCATAGTTTTAAAGGAAACTAATTTATTCACTAAAATAAACTAACAAGATAAAGGAGCTAACAAAGAACCCTGACAAGGCAGCAATACAAATAAAAATGCAAAAACAAGCGACATGGCATGGTAAGACAAGCAGACAAACGGAACGAAATGACCCAGTAGTACTCCCAGTAGAGATTGAAGAACAAAGACCGGTATTTAAAGACTGAGGATCAGGAGGAAAATGGATACAGGTGAGTGATTGCAAACAGGTGAGAATGATGGCAGTGATTGAGTTGTCATGGTAACGTGGGTGTGGCATGAAAGACTGGAATGCAACAGAATGGCAAGGTATGGAAGAAGGAGGCGTGGCAGGTTACTGGGGGAGGTGAAAGTGACAAGACATGAACACAACTTAAGATAAACAAAGCAGAACAAGAACTAGAAAACTAAACAAAAACATCAAAACCATGACACAATCGCATAATTTATTCCTTCTCCTCTCCCCCTCTATTCAGTGTGTGTGGGAGGTGGGGGTTGATTTTATTATTTGAGGATCTCATTTCTGTTGTACAGTATTTCCTTGGTTTTAAAACTCAATGTCCATCCATCTATTCATTTTCTTTACCCAATTTTCCTTTCTGTGTTGTGGGAAGCTGGTGTCTATTATCAGCAGTCACTGTGCAAGAGGTGGGGGACACCCTGGACAGGTCACGAGTCCATTACAGGGACACACGGAGACAAACAACCATTCTCACTCACATTAGGGTCCGATTTATTTTTTTGTTTTGTTTTAGAGCTAACAAAGAACCTAACATGCATGTTTTTTGTTCTGGGAGAGGAAACCCCACTCATGGGTTGGGAGACCATGTAATGGGACACAGAAAGGTTCACCTGAGCCTTTCTATGACCTTGTTGTGAAGAGACAGCACTAACCACTGCCCCGCCTTTCTGCCTAAAAACTAAACGGTTAATCATTAAACAAATGTCTGAGCAGCTCACACTGACAGATGGTTTTCAGTTTGTGTGGCCTGTGAGGAGTACCACAGGAAACCAAAATGCTCTGCCCTCACTGGCTTTGGAGAGCCAGTATTTGTGATTTTGGTCCGTGTAAGTTAAAACTATTCATATATTGTTTGTTTGAATATGTAGAACCTTATGTGGAAAAACACTGTCAATGGGTCTTAACAACAGATTATTTAATGAGGTTTTAAAAAAGTAAATAACAAAAGGCCTAACATTCCTTGAAGGAATGCATATTGCCCACTACCTATCATGCCAGAGTTTTAAACTTAAATCGCCTTGTGTTAAGACCTGGCAGTGTGATCTGTTGGCACTCTTGAGTATGTTTTGGGCATGATGCTCAGCCAATTTCACAGATACGGAGTTAAATTTGGTGTGCTAGTATCTAAGTTATAGCCTTTTTTATTTCCCAATGTTGCTTAGCTGTGGTGGCTATCTTGAATTGGGCTGAATCCAAAAGTTATTCAGTTGTAGATGTACTTCCTGGCAGTACTCCCAGATTATTTTCCGGGGGTTTTATTAAAATCCGTCCACTGATTCAAGAGATATTTTGCCAGTGCTTCAGACAAATGAACACACCAAACATTATCTCCTTTTGCCTTTGGCAGTGAGAGATTAAAAAAATAGTTTTCATGATTTTTTTTTATGCTGCTAGAAATTCAGTATGTGGATTAACAATAACAACAATTCACCTATACTAGTAGTTGTAATGGTATGAGAAACACTGTAATCTGCCTCTTACATCACACTGATCTCTGTGTGCTGTGAGGAAAAAGTGTTGTGTTCATCATTGACTTCTGGAGTTGTCTTCCTGCCTTCAGTAAAACTCAGCAGCTGTTTCCCTGATTCAGATGCTGCAGTCAGTGTTAAGCTTGTGAGATCACAGTAAGCTTTCTCTACGAGGCTTAAAAGAAACATTGTTCATGGGAAAGGTCTTAATTTTAGAGCTGTTAGTGCTGCTGGAGTGAGACGGAGGCCCAATCCTTTGGCTTTGGTTTCAGTAATTAAATGAGTTTAGTAGGTTTGGTTTTCCCCCCCATTTGAGTGTGTACTCTTTTAGAACATGCATCTTTTTCACCAAACACATCAAGATGAAGGGAAATCAAACGGAACGATTTTTACATTTTTATTTTTAAGTAGCTTTTTTTTTTTTTACTTTAATCATGTGTAAAGAAACTGATGATTACAATGAGTTTAGGTTTTATGCTTTTTAAGTTTGATCACTGATTATGGGCTGACCTTTTTTTTTCAGATTTCAGTCTTAGATGTGGCTTAGGGGTTAGTAACCACACTTATTTATTGAAAAAAACAACAATAGGGTTTTATGAACAACCAAAAGACTTGATCTAGCACTTTCTTGACATTCACACACAGGGCCACCTCCAGAAAATATTTAAAGGGGGTGGCCAGATGGGGCCCATTCTTAATCCTTATTTTACAGTTAATATTACTGTCACTACTCAACTCACTGAAGCTTTTCCTCTCTCCTAAATGGTGAGTAATGGTAGGATGGAGTGGAAGATGGATCAGTGCCTAGTCTTCAGTAATGAGGGCATGGCTTCGATCAGTCGTGGTGAAGAAAGGGTTAAGTCAAAGGCAAAATTCTTGTGAGATTGTTTTTTGCCGTAATTGAGATTTACATAAAAATGAGTCCATAAAAAAATAATCTAGCTATCCTAGTAACTTAAATAGCAAAATCATCTTCCTAATCTTATCAAGGCATACTTGTAGTTCATGAGACTCAAGAGTCAGGGTCATTAGTTTTCACAAAACAAATGAGCAGGTCCTATGATAAAACCAGGAAGATAGAGCACATAACACCAGTTTTAAAGTCCCTACACTGGCTCCCTGTAGCTCAAAGAATAGACTTTAAAATACTGTTGTTAGTTTATAAATCACTGAACGGTGTAGCACCACAATACATTAAAGATCTGTTATCGCTGTACCAACCATCTAGACCCCTCAGATCTTCTGGTTCTGGACTGCTCTGCATCCCCAGAACCAGAACCAAACGAGGAGAAGCAGCTTTCAGTTTCTATGCACCACAAATTTGGAACAAACTTCCAGAAAACTGTAAAACAGCTGAAACACTGGGTGCCTTTAAATCTCAACTTAAAACCCACCTGTTTAGAGTTGCTTATGGCTAAATTAGGGTTAGAGTGCGGGGTTTTGATGTCTTCGATGTTTTTCTCTTTCTTACTGTTTATTCATTGTCACATGCTGTTTTTATTTTGTTTTTTAATTATGTAAAGCACCTTGAAATGCCTTGCTGCTGAAATGTGCTATACAAATAAAATTTGATTGATTGATGTCTGACAATATGGCTCAGAATCAAAATATTTTTAACCTTCCAACAAAATGTATGATTTCAGAGGCTCATGGACAGAAGACATTTGACCACTTGCTGACTGGCTGCATGTTCCTGTTAGGATTCTTGTTTGTTTTGCCTTTAACTTCCATTATTGTAGCACATATTCTGGACCAAATCTGGGTTTAGCAGCATATTACATCAAAAAGGGAATTTATCACATTGTTACAAAGCAAGGCAGTCTTAATGAGAAGTTAGTTTTTTTTTCTCAGTTTGTCAGACTCCAGGTTAATTTATCTTCTCACAAATTCTTGTGATTTTTTTCTTCCAACCAGTGCAATTTGTATGTGCAAAAATCAGCAGTTCAAAATAAAAAAACTTCTATGGATCTATAGGTTTTTAAAGATGGAACCTGAAGCCACCTCTGCTGTTGAAAGTTGGTGTTTCATATTTGATATACATGGCTTCCTTCATTTCACTTTTAAACCACCCATCTTTCCTGTCTACATTACTGTGTTTATCTTCTTGTGTTCTTTATGCTCCACATAGTCTACATTTGGTACCACACATAGGGAGTCTGAAAAATAATGGCAATTTTTCATTTCTACCCCTATGCTGTTGTTCTATGGCACATTCTTCTGAGACCCCTGTTGGTATGTCCTCAGGAGCTTTAGAACACACCATATACAGGTTTTGGGGTGTGTGTGTGTGCTGAAAACCCAATTATTTATTTAATAACAAATTACCCTTTATTTTATTTAGACACATTATTTTAAACATCTGTTTTATCACTTCAATGTTCTGTGATGTAATTGAGCTAAATGCTGGCTCTAAAGTTATTGCTGAATCAATTAACAATTGTAGGCTCGGAGATAAAACATCAGTCAGTATCACACTGAACAGCCTTCAACTTGGACTGTTGTCAGTGCAACTCACACCACCATGTACCGGCCCTCATTTCCTTGGTTTGTGCCATTTTTAAAGATCTTGATACCCTTTATCTCCTCGGACCACCAGTTTTTCTGTGCTGAAGACAAGCTTTTCGCTTCCTGCAAGCAGATACTTGTGTAAATATTTGTTAGTTGGTTAACTTAGCCTTTCAGCTCAAGTGAAGGCCTTTTGTGAACACCATGAGATTTCGATGTCAGCATTATTAACAATGACACAGTACCACAATTATACCTTCATGTGATCTCCACAAATCATTTTCAGCCTTGGTAACTTCTTTGGAACCAAAACTGATGTTAATTTTGACCTGCGTGTTCCTGAATTTGAATCGCTGGGTTGCAGACATGTGACCCGGATGATGCGCAATATTCCGATGGGGGTCAGGAAATGGATTTTTCCGGTTCAAAACTGAGCAAAATGGATCACAGAGAGTACGCTAATGCCCTAAATGGGCTGGCACAGATGAGGCATCTCGAAAAAATACACTTCTATTTAGGATATGCTCCATATTGTCTCAGTAAAAGACTTGTCATATCATCTTGATTTACCAGGCATTGAGGTAATCAACATAACTATCTGGTGCTGCAGACCTCATATTATACAACAAGCCAAATGAAAGCTTTTAAAAGCCTGGAAGCATGCACTTATTTGGGGCAACCATTGAGGACCAAAAGAAGCATGGCTGTCTACTTGTTTCTGCCCGGGTGAGTAGTGAGTTGTGCTATTTTAAGTAATTAGTCTATGGTAACAATGCTAACGCTAACAACAAGCTAACCCATGTTATTTCTATGTGCTTGTAAATAATTTATTTAGCTTCTGTAAACCCCAAATTCATGCTGGAGTTGTATGTTAATGTTGATTCATACTATATCTATCAATCAACTTTATTTCTATAGCACATTTTAGGAACCACAGGGGTAGCCAAAGTGCTGTACAATAGATGATAAAAACAGTAAAAAGGAAATAGATAAAACAAATAAGCAGATAAAAAAGATAAATAGATAAAAAGAGACATACACATACGGGTTCACAGCAGGTATGTTTTATGTGCCAAGAAAGACCAAATGTATATTATTATATATATTTCTACAATGCAGGTCAACCATTTGCAGAGATCTACAGAAACTCCATTTAAAAATATGGTTTGTGGGGAAATGGTCACAGCTCACTGTGACTGTATGGCTGGGCAGGTTATATTTAATTAATTTATTTACCTTTTCTTCATTTTTTTTGTTTTTTGTTTTTTTTAAGCATGAAAGTCCCACTGAGTAATTTATAGAGATGAGTCCTGGACAGAAAATAGTCACAGTGGGAATTTCTGCACCTCCTGTTTTTAGCCGTAGATTGTTGACCTACTTTTCAAGTCTTTTTTTTTTTTTTGGTAAGTTTTTTTTTAAAAATTAACTCTATTGTGACCAACTACCTTCGGAACATGAAAATAATGTTGAGCTTTCTCTCTATTAGAACGGTTGGAAGAACCGTACATGACACGGAGCATTTACTTCCTGACCCTCATCTGCATTGTGTGACGTCGGTACTACGTCATCTGCAACCCAGCAATACTGACCATAATATGCATTTGATTATGTCCAGTTTTGAGGGGTGGATAACTTTACTAAATCAGTGACAAACTATGTGGAGGTGAAATTAGATCTTCTGCCACAAGATCTGGCTTTTTTTGTGCAGGACTAAAAAGCCATAATATTTTCTGTTGAGTTTAAAAACTGTCTTGTGAACCCCTAAAAAGGCTGCCATGATTTTGTCTAGTGAAATTATCATTGGAGAGAGGTCCCCATAACTTTTAATTGTTTGTGTGGAAGCAGTTCACAAATGCGTCAGGCACTAGGAACACATGGTGCATCACTCAAACTGTTGAGAGCAAAGACTGTATATGAACAGACCTCTGACATGGACCCAGAAGTTGAAGCATGAACAAGACTGGTTTCCCTGTCGAATGGTTCTAGTACGAGTTTTAAATCCACCCCCTCCACGTAAACAAACAAGACATTGTTCCTAAAATAAACACCTAAAAATATATATATATATTGCAAGTAATTTTTTTTGGTGTTTTTGTTTTCTAAAACATTTAACTGTAACTTATTATTTCATGCTGAAAACTCCATGATTGTGTTGGGAGTAGGAGGGTTAAAGCCCCACATTGCTGGTGCACAGATGGTGGTTTCAGAATTCAACAAGGCAGCTCCTGTAAACCTGTTCCTGCTGGTATCAATTCCCAACATTGGTAAATGACCTGCACTTGTATAGCACTTTGTCAAGTCCAAGCAGTGGCGGGCGGTGCATTTCACACTTAGGCCTTCAGTGATGTACAACTTAGTGAATAAATACCTTTCATTACGCCAGCATTTATTACACCAGGACTGAAGAGTAGTTAGAAACACACTTAAGCATTCCATCACCTCAGTTGTGTACAAAATGGGCTATTATCCAGCGCATTTTAAAAATCAACAAACCCGCATCAGCAATTAAAAGAAATCTGGTATGCTACTGTCAAAACTAAATAAAATGTTTGCACTCACCAAAATGGCTGTGTCCCCCAAAACACTTATTTCAACACAAAATCCATTCTGGAACAGGTTAGCTAGCTCGGGGTCGGCCGTCCTCCTCTAACGAGATCTAGCTTCTCTTGAAAAGTTTGTCTTGAAAACAGCCTTGCCAGTAAATCAGCAACCAAATCAACGTGTTGCTCTCCTTCAGCCATTGTGGGTTAAAAAAGTTTTTAACCGTTAACAGTCCCGGGTGTGACTCTGTTGATCTGCACAGCGCTGCCGCGGCTCAAACTCGTAAGCATCCATATCCAATCACAGGACGCGTAAATGTCACGTTCAACGTGAGGCCAGCTAGAGGGCCTTACTGACACGTGATCTGATTGGCTATCGCAACAATCTATCAACTGTATTTGCTTGTTCACTCACAGCACAGACACCTGCACTGTTGATTCTGAAGGCCCAGGTAGATTTCATACAGCCTGGCAACATAAGGTAGCTGAATTCTGATTGGATAAAACTTCTAACCTAAAAACAACAGCACTGGAAGGAGCATAATATGGCATGAAGAGAATATGAATACTTTTAGATATCTAGGGAAAGTAAATTAAAAATTAAATTAACCTTTATCATAATTTCTGGTTATGTTAGGCCAGCAGAGAAGGCCTTGCTGGCCCTGACGGCCCACCACTGAGTCCAAGGACTCCCTAGTGCCTTACACTACGATCAGTCATCCACCCATTACACTAGCACCACTGCACCCTCTAACCACCACCAGTAGGCAAGGGAGAAGGCAGGGACACTTGGGATACGATTTCATGTCTATGGCTGTGAGCAACTTTCCCAGCATTTTGTAGCTGCAGGTATGAGCTAAGAGGAAGAGAGGCTATTGCACATTTATTTAAAACGGAATGGACTTAATGCCAAACTCGATGTAATTTGTCGACTTTGTAGCTGAGAAAATAAAGTTTGAACCTCTTGTTGATCATCTGGAGTTGAGAGGAAAAGACTTACTTGAGCTGTGAGGTGGAGATAAATTTGAATGTCCCGTTCAGTGGGAACAACCCCCCCTCCCCCCACTTACCACACAGTTGTTTAATCATCTGTTTCTGTGTTATGAAAGTAATAATAAAACCACACAGAAGTTTCACTCTGTCCTGAGAGTTTTCACAACTCTCTCTCAAAAGCCTATCAGAGTGCATCACAGCTACAGTGTCTGCCTAAATTTATTTCTTTTTTAAATGTAAATTTAAGTAGAACATTTTGTTGGTGTTTTAATTTTTGTTGAGAGGTTGTGTTTTTTTTTTTTTGTTTGTTTCGGATGACTTGTGGTACAATGTTTTCATAAGAAACCAGTAAAAAAAAAAAGTAAAAGAAAAAAGTGATGATTTGGAACAAAAGGAAAAATATCTGAAAAAAATATTTTGTACTTTATATAATATGCTGACAAAAGAAATCTTAAAAACATGGCAAATTTCTTAATTTTCAAGAAAGTATTGGAAACAAATGTTCGTCCTTGAGTAGGTTTTTGATTTTTGTTCTTTGTCAGAATGACTTGGATCCCCCTGAGTTCAAAGGTCATATAACTTTAATATGAAGTTAGAAGGTCATGAAACTAAAAGACCAATCAAAGACCTGAAGAGACTCTAGAGCAGTGGTCTCCAATCCTGGTCCTCGAGGGCCACTATCCTACATGTTTTAATTGTTTCCCTGCTCCAACACACCTGATTCAGAGGTTAAATCACCTCCTCATGTTCTGCAGAAGCCTGTTAATCACCCACTGATTCAAATCAGCTGTGTTGCTGAAATGGCAAACTTCCTACTTGTTTCAGGACATTGATTCTTGAGATTCTGTTGTGTAGTCCTTCGTTAGCTTAACAGATGTACCAAGTTTCAATTTATATAAAGTCAAGAAATACAAAGGGGTTCTTCAAACACTTCTAGAGGGTGCTGTTGATCTCTTTTGCCATATTTTGTGTATGTGTTCAGCTTTGGAGAACAGTCTTTCCTGGGCACTTTGAATTCTGTGAAAATTACAATAATATTACAAAGATCAAAGTATGCCTTCATGACCACGCCATTTGACAAAAAATCTTTTTAAAATCAATTATTGTCAGTGGGTTATCTGTTATTTGACAGTTTTAAACTGATGATAAATTATGGAGCTAAATTGGGGCCAAATGTTTTAGTTTTTTGATTGAAATTTCTTTTTTCAAATTAACAAAACTTGAAATTGAAAGCTTGAGTTTTAGTCCAAAACTTGAAAAATTCAATCATGTATTCAAACTAAAAATAAGTGTGCTGATTTTTTTTTCAGTTTAACTAAAATAGTAATTTATTCAAAATATTTCCAGAATTAAATAATTTTCAGTTTTCAATATTTTGATATTTAATTCAGTTATGTTTTTAGGATCAAAGCTTTTTTTTTTTTTTTTTCTTTCAGCTTCAAATCTTTTTTTCCACTTTCAGATCTATTTTTTTACTTTGAGATCAGTTTTTTTCAGTTTCAGACTTTTGGCCCTGATTTTGTATAGGAGGCGTGGTTTCAGCTAAGAGAGGCACAGAATCATGACTGACAGTCTAACAGAGAAGGAAGGAGGCTCGTGTCACTCATGTTGCCTAAAGGAAAAGTAGGTGCTGTGAGAATTGTTGCTCAGTTGCTTTCTATCCACCAGATGCATGTGACTGGCAGTAAACCAACTAATGCCAGTGACTAAGTTCACCTTACAAATTTGTTTTGGACAATACGTGGCACCATTAACATTATGTGAGCAACAAACTGCACCGGTTTGGGCATTTCAGCAGAAACACTTTAAGAATTGACCTCCCCCACTTACACATATGACCCCGAACGCACCGTTGTATCCACTCGCCGCCAAGGCAACCAGTTGGACCCAGTGCACAGGTAAGGAATAAAAAATATATGAGCTGTTTGAATAGTTTCAACAACTGGGGTCCGGGCGACGAGCTGGGGCAGAGTCAAACTTTTCAGCTAGATCATGTTATGTAGTCATGTGGACCATAACTGGACCATGGCTGTGATGAACCCAAGTCCTGACCTGACTGGTATATTTACATGTAGATGTCAGAAAGTCTGGACTGTGATCAAACATGTAGATTTTTATGAAGATCAGATGTTTTGTGTGTCTGTTATAACAATTTTGTGTTTCATGGGCAGCTGTGGTTCAGTGGTTGAAGCAGTCGTCCTGCAATGAGAGACTTGGAGGTTTGATTCCTGGCAGCAGTCACGTGTTGTATCCCTGGGCAAGAACCCACTGATTATCAGTGTATAAATGGAGTTTAAGATGCTGATTCATCTCCATAGAATGATTTATTCAGGGTAGCTTTGTAGAGTGTTTATAGAGTTGTGTGTGTGGATGGATAAATGAAAGGCACTATATACACTCCTGATCAAAATCTCAAGACCAGTCAAAAAATTGCAAGAATTTGCATTTTGCACTATTGGATCTTAAGAAGGTTCTAAGTAGAGCTTCACAATGTTAAAGGAAAAAATCAGTGCAAAAGACAAGAACTTTTGAGCAGGGAATTTTCTGCAAACAGCATTTACACTCAAACATGATTTTTTCAGCTGATCAAAAGTTTAAGACCATAGTCTTTAAAAGCCAAAAGCTGTGCAAAA
>NC_051431.1:33267521-33269353 GCF_001649575.2 Kryptolebias marmoratus | reverse complement strand
TTTTTCTCTTACGCTGATTTCTTCTTTTAACATTGTGAAGCTCTACTTAGAACCTTCTTAAGATCCAATAGTGCAAAATGCAAATTCTTGCAATTTTTTGACTGGTCTTAAGATTTTGATCAGGAGTGTGTGTACAGTCCATTTACCATGGTGAGAAGTCAAAGTCTGAGGTCTGGCCATGACCACACCCTAAAAGGAAAACTCCAACCTTTGTTATTGTTTGATCCCTGATACCTTCATAGTACACTGACCAAGTTTGAAGCTGATACTTCAAAATGAGGGGTTTGTTCAAATACAATATGAGTAAAACCCTAAAATGGTGTCTTAGATCCAAAATGGCTTACGGTTGTTAAAGCCCCCCAAAAGGCAATTCTTTCAGCACGAGAAACACTGATTTCAACAGGCCTTCGTATCTCCTGACAGATGGTCAGAGCTGACTCCAACAGTTAATGAAAAGGTTTTCGACATATATCTCCATATTTGCCAACATTTGGGAATGTCAATGTGGGACAACATAGCGTGAAGCGGGCACCACTGCATATCATAGTTGCTTAAGATCAGGGCTCTCAAGTTTTGATCTGAGCTTGGAGTGAGGTTTTTAGCTGCTAGAAGTTGTTAGATGGCGTCATCACATAAATTGCATATTTGGTCATAGTGATCAGGCTGTAGGAGGGAGAAATATCAACGGTGGCAAGACAAAAAAATTAGTAAAAAACACTCAAAATATGTTTAGAACTACAAATTAACTTTATGAAATAATTTTATAACTTTATTGCTTTGCCTCATCCCACACTACATAAATGAATTTGTTAGAATATCAAATTGAACCAAAAGACAGTTTTGTGTCGTGGAATTGCCAGCTCTACATTCAACCCTCCTCTTTTATTCAGGGTTGGAACCACATGGGTTTATATTAGCAATACAGAGTCAGTGAAAAAACAATACATTTAAAATTATATTTACATCCCGCTTTATAATCCAGGACAGGATCAGCAGCAGCTTTGCACACAAATGATTCATTTGCAAAGTGGACATGCAGAGGTGCAACTACCTACTTTCTGAGGGGAATGCAGACACATTACAGTATTATTAATTAGCTTTGAATAAATTACACATCTTGCTAATTGCACTTTTTTTAATATAAACAATACTCAAAAATAAATCCTTTGGTATTAAGTGGCTGTTTCTACACTTCCAGCTAACATTAGTCCATCCTGTCTCCTTCTCCTGTCTGTCCTGATTCTTTCTCTCCATCCTATGGTTAAGAACAATGATAACAGACCAGTCTGCACTGGCTCAACAGCATCGGCAGCATCGCCAAGTCCAACCACACTTCTTAAAGTCATTTCTAACATTTTTTCTTTTGTCATTTCCTTTTTGTCACTGCTGTTGTAGGCTTTATTATCACTCGCTGCTGAAGGCCAAGGTAATAAGGGTTTTCCCTGGGCCTGTGTATATGTGTGTTCTCATTTGTCTGCACTGTTAGCTAAATATCTCATGAATAACTGAATCGATTTAAATGAAACTTTCAGAAAGTAATTGTTTGTACATCTACAGCTGATTAACTTCTGGAGACAATCCAAGTCAAGATGTCCGCCACAGCTAATTGACCTTAGCCAACACAAAATTTTTCTAGAACTGTCAATTTTACAGATATTGATCTAAAATTTGCCTCTCCCTGGGCTGCCACCTTATCGTGGTGGAGGGGTTTGAGTGTCCCAATGATCCTAGGAGCTATGCTGTCAGGGGCTTCATGCCCCTAGTAGGGTCACCCAAGGCAGACAGGTCCTAGGTGAGGGGCCAGACGAAGTGCAGCCCAAAGACCCCTTATG